>NC_133810.1:31183226-31483226 GCF_043250625.1 Sebastes fasciatus | reverse complement strand
TACTTTTTTGAAGGATGTAGGTCCGTAGGTAAGATGGAAGCAGACCGAGAATAGCCTTATAAATAAGAACACGGCGGTGGTTCAGTCTACGGGTGGACAAGGCAGACCATCCTACCCGAGCATACGAAGAGCAGCGGTGCATAAGGGCTTTAAAATTCTTCATAAATCTCAGTGCTCCGTGGTTGACGGTATCCAGCGTGCGTAGGCTCTGAGAAGATGCATGCATGTACAGTATATAACATCGCCGTAGTCCAGCACAGACATAAAGGTGGCAGAGACAAGCCTCTTTTCGGCCTCGAAGAAAAAGCAAGACTTTGTTTCTAAAATAAAAAAAAACAATTTCCGCTTTAAGTTTTTCACCAGCTGCTGAATGTGAGGCTTGAAAGAAGGAGAATCATCAATCACAATTCAAAGATACTTGTATTGAGATACAGACTCGATCTCAGAGCCCTGACGCAGAGCAGTAAATCACAGTGTCATCGGCATAGGAGTGGTACATATACTGAGAGTTTGAGAATCACAGCCTCACACACTGGATTATATCTAGCGATGCTAATTATAGAAAAATATTGTTTTGCAGATGGCTCATGGATGTCAGGGGAAAACTCAGTAAACTAATCAACTCTTCATGACTCACTGCTAAACAGAAAATACAACGCTTCATACATCAGGAGTATTCTTTGTATTCTGTTTATATGTACGGAGTATATTAATTTCTCCAGAGAATAAAGACCTCAGAGGAACAGTTGAACAAATGTAATTTGATATCTTTATTGCTCCTTATATTATATTTCATTTTATTATATGTCATCTGTCTTTTTATATTAATTATTATTATTTTCTTTATGGAGCCTCCCAGCGAAAGCATTTAACACGATTGTACAACCAGAGGGCAATTGAGAAGAAATACAAAACAACAAAACGGTTCCATATTAATGTGTGTTACTAATGTGTTTATTGTGCAAGTTAGAGTAATCAATGTTCTCTTTCTGCCCTTCCAGGGAGCTCCACTGTGTTCACCCAACAACCAACAGACTTGGTGGTGGTGGCAGGCCAACCGGTCACCCTTCCCTGCTCCATCCCCGGCTACCACGGCATGGTGCTCTGGCTGCGTGACGGCATGGCCCTCGGGGTGAACAGGGATATGTCAGGTACTATCTCATTTAGCGAGTTGTCTGATGTCATCAGCTGTAATATTACAAGTTTTTTTCTTGTAATGTTACCTGGTGTAGGGTTATCCATAACTATACACAACATCAAACTAAAGTTGATCAAATGTCCAGTGTCACGAAAGTGTTTTATGTTGTTGGTACTCATCAAAGTTACCAGGTAAGGGTTAAAGTGAACATATTAATAAATCATATGAAGTTAGAGACCTGACAAACCCGGTCAATAACACAGTAAGCATCATTACTGTATACCTCCACACAGAGAGATATATCAATGACACATTAGCAAAACATAATAACTGAAATGAATAACCAAAGCCAGCTTCATGTTTCAACAGAACTGACAAACTTCTAGCAGGCTCCCGTATACAACCCATGAGTACACAGGCGTTTCCTCAACAGTAACCGTCTTTAAAAAGAGCCCATAAAACGGCCGTGCCCCAGGTAGGATGAGCTCCAGGACCTAAGGGGGACTTGACACTGCAGCTAATGCAATTCACAGTTATTGCCTCCACTAAGTGCTGATGAAATAAGAGTTTCATTTTATGAGAAGCAGCCCATGAAATGAACCGGCGATCATCCCTCCTCAGGCGTCTTGTTCTATCCACATGTGTGCAGAGGGCACGCTGGACACAGTGAGTAGCTCCTCGGGTAATCAAAGTGAGGGGGACGGAAATCTCATAATTCTAAAGTAGGGCGTATGTAAGCAGATTCTAACACTGTAGAGATTAATGTAGGATTAACTTTAAAATGCCCTGGTGCAAATTAAAATTTAACAGGCAAAGAGAGAGAGCATGCATTCTGCTCCGTGTCGTGGCTTACAGCCGGGCCAGACGGTTACGGCTACCTCGCTGAGCTACTGCGCTTCTCACACGTGTGGTGTCCACACTCTTTCTACATTGAGTTTGCCTTTCATAATGGCCTTTTCATTTCATTATAAATGTCATTAACTTTTTGACTCAACGGCCAAGGGGACTGGTAGATCATTTACATTTGTTTCAGTACATTTCATTGAGATAATACGGTATGATGTTGAACAAACTTACAAACCGAAGAGAAGAGAATAATTTTAATATATTGACGTTGATGTGTTTCCTCATGCACATTATTGATCTGTCTTTGTGGTTTTGTTTCCATCTTTTTGAACCCATGTAGGGATGCACCAATACCACTTTTTTTCAGACCGAGTACAAGTACTTACATTTGGGTACTCGCCGATACCGAGTACCGATAAGAGTACTTCTCTGTGCCGAAAGACCCTCGTTAACAGCCAGCTGGAGGGTGTGAGCGACACACGGCGGGCTGGGGAGTCCCGCATACGAGGCGGTGCGGCGCGACCGGCTCTCGGTCGGCTTGGAAAGGCTCGGGGCGAATGTGGCTCGCGGCCGCAGCTTTACAGCGCTCCCCGCCCGGACCTTACCGCACCGTGGACAAAGGGCTCGCTGCGCCCTCTCTCCCCGCTGGGGACGGCCCTCAGTGCGCTCCAAACACATCGTGCTGCTAGATCGCCGCTCGGCCCACGCAAAAGGCGTCAGGGGTCTGCAGCGATGTTGGCAACCCACCCGACCCATCTTGAAACACGGACCAAGGAGTCTAACGCACCCGCGTGTCAGAGGGTGAAAGCAAAACCCCGTGGCGCAATGACAGTGAGGGCCGGAGGGAGCGGGCTGAGGTGGGATCCTGGCCCAACGGGGTTGGGCGCACCACCGCAAAGTGGTATCGGTGTCGTTGTATCGGAGCCGTTTTCGAGTACATGAGCACAGTATCGGACCCGATACCCGATACTGGTATCGGTGCATCCCTAAACCCATCTTTGGTCAAACGCTCCATTCTTTTAGTTTGTTCTTGTGATTCTGTAGGTCTCGTCCATGTGGACAGACACAACATCCCCACAGTGGTTCATTTCTTGTTTGGTTGAACACTTTAAATGACACCCAGAGTGTTTGTGTGAGTGTGTGTTGGGGCTGTAACACACGTCGGGAAAACATTTGTTCTTCAAAACATACAGACTGTCTTTTTCCGCTTCTTCTCGACATAAACAAATACACAATTATGGAGAGCTTCCTCGTCAGAACGTCCAGCTGGGTTACAGAAAAAATCAACATTTGAAAATTGCAATTTCTTACAACATCTGCTGCTCTGGCAGATGGTTAATCGTGTTTTGCTCTTTCCTGAACCACATGTTGTGACTTCCTATCCCCCCTTCTTCCATCTTTCCCCAGGCTGTTTTGAAGACTCAAACTGCCTGAGGAAATAATTCCCTCCAATCAGCTTTCTGAGTGGCGTCTACTTGTTTAGGTGCAGAGTTAGGTCAATAACAGCACACTTCATCTGCACGTCTCTGACCAGCAGTAGAAAACATCTCTAGGTGTGTGCTGTCATGCAGTAATATTTTAGCATGTTAACATGATGCATTCCTCGAAAGACGCCGTCTGCATCGGCCTCTTTTCTCTGCTCCCATTTTGTCATCGGCAGTGTTCCCCTAATTGGGCCTTGGAGGACAATTCTCCACCATTACATCTTCTCTATCTCACTCCAGGGCCTTACCCTGGTGTCACTGAAAGTCATAATGACCGGGACCCCAGGGATCCACCGGGGCCTAACCAAACATCACTATCGACCGAGCTTGGCAGAGGTAGAGAGGACAGGAGCTCAGTGTGTTGGTTTCGTGTGTGTTAATGTATGTGTCTCTGAGGTGTCAAACGATTCAGCACATTAGCATCAAACGCCTCCCTAGCGCCTACTGAAGACGTCTGACCAAACCTCTGAATGCACGCCAACAATCTACAGAGACTCACTAAGACCAACAAAGTGGATCACATCAGTCCAGTTCTGAGGTCTCTACACCGGCTCCCTGTCTCTCAGAGAACTGATTTCAAAATACTCCTGCTGGTTTACAAAGCACTAAATAGTTTAGGGCCAAAATACATTTCTGATCTTCTGTTATGTTCTGAACCATCCAGACCTCTCAGGTCATCTGGATCAGGTCTGTTTAGTGTCCCCCAAGAGTCACAACTAAACATGCAGAAGCAGCGTTCAGTTTGGGGCATTCAGTATGTCTGCAACCCACCCGACCCGTCTTGAAACGCGGACCAAGGAGTCTAACGCACGTGTGAGTCAGAGGGTGCAAGCAAAACCCCGTGGTGCAATGAAAGTGAGGGCCGGTGCGTGCCGGCTGAGGTGGGATCCCAGCCCCGCGGGGTCAGGCGCACCACCAGCCCGTCTCGCCCGCACCGTCGGGGAGGTGGAACGTGAGCTCATGCGGTAGGACACGAAAGATGCTGACAAGAGGTTAACGTCATGCTGCCGTAAAGTGGTATCGGTGCCATTTTATCGGAGCCGTTTTGCGAGTACGAGTACATGAGCACAGTATCGGACCCGATTCACGATACTGGTATCGGTATCGGTATCGGTGCATCCCTACCTACCTACAAACTGATTTGAAACCCAATGACTTGTGTGCATGTGAATCTCTGTGCATGTGGGAATGCGATGGCGGGACAATAGATGACAGTTTGTTTCTCCCATTGTATTGCAGGTTACCCACGATACGACATCATCGGAGACCACAGCAAAGGAGAATATCACCTCTTGATCCAGAGAACAGAGATTCAAGATGACGCTTTTTTTGAGTGCCAGGCCATCCAGGCGGCCATCAGGTCCCGACCCGCCCGCCTCACCGTGCTCGGTACGTCCCGACTCCTCACTTCACTCTGCTCTGGAAACATACTGTTTATATGAAATCATGAATCGGGAGCTTCATGTAGCAGAGCTAAAAGCAAAAAGATAAATGATACTAGATGAGGAATATACCTCAATGAGATGTGCTTAAATCAGAGAGTCCCTCTGCATCAGTTTCCATCAGCTTGTCATTTGGTCCTGAATCGATACGAGCTCTTTGATTCACATAAAAAAAGGCTTTGCATCTCAGAACAGCAGCCTGCAGGCGAGCGAGAACTACACTGATTACCATTATTGATTCAGCCCTGCCTCATTTAAAGTATGATATATTCCAAAAGGTATCAGTTCATTATCCAAACACCCCGGCTCAAAACGCCCTCATTAGCTGCAGTTTTACCCACCGATCTTATTCTGCTTACTTAATGGGGAGAGCGGTGGAAGACGAGGGGGGAGTTAAGATGTTTGGTAATTGGGGTCCATTAAAATGATTAATTATAGATAAGAAGGGAACCATTTGTTTAGATTTTTGGTGAAGGAGACAAATCATTCAGACATCAGCCCGACATTTAATCCCAGTCAGAGTGGCCTGCTTTGGGAATTAAAACTGCACATGACGCTGCTGGCTTTGTTCCAAGAGAGTGAGGCAACACACTTAACAGATTAAGTGAAATGTTTTTTTATTATACCCGTGATGATGATGCAGAATCAATGTGAATCTGTAATGGGTAAAACGCTCCACAGTGTAATCCAAACCAAGACATTCACATTTGTAAATACTGATTCAACCCTTCCTCAGTTGTCCATGTAGCGCCGTGTGTTTGCCAGACAGACGAGACATTCTCATCTGACAGTGAGTAAACTAGAATATCATGTTTTATGAACAAACAGAACATAAGCACAGACAGCTGTTTAAGACTTGTACGCCTGATTTGCTCTCATGCAAATACAGCTTGCACAGTTTTTGGTTTGTTCTGGAGCTTTGATCAAAGATCTTTTTTTATTATTTTTACCTGTACTCTTCGTACTGTTACACGTCAAAATGTCCTCTTATGTCAACTTTAGCTGACGGACTGCTCTCTCCCTAAAATGAAACACAAATTGGGGATGTTATTTTGTATTAAAGATATTGTTAATGTTGTGGTTTCATGTCAGAATCTTAAATCCGCCTACCGAATGTCTGGGGATAACGTTGTTGCTAGAACGGCGGCGAGAACGGCTGCTACGTCCCCTCGCATGTCCTGGATTTGGACCGGCCAATCACAGCCGTTGTGTGGGGGACATAACGGGGCTGCCACATGTGGATAACGTCCTGTCCACACAGGGAACGTCAGCAGTGCGTGGCGGCAGCGGAACGTGTTGTTTTTTTATTTGGGCATCCGTGTTATCAGGTTAGAGCGGTCACATAGCCCATGTGAGCCGCGCAGCAGCTGCGTCTCTTCTAGAGATTCGAGGTCTCGCCTGTTTTTACCCTGAGCCAGGTCCGTCCTGTAATAAATAAATCAAGCAATCCTCACGTTATCATTAGTGATATCTGAAGTCACTTCTGTTCAGCTGATCCATCAGAACAAAGTGAGTTTCCATCGCTGCAGGTAGTTAAACCAAAGTAGTGGTGGTTGTGAACACATCTTAAACCTCCTCAACGCCCCCAACCTGCTCACAGTTACACTCAGCATCTCCAGCTGTCTGTTGCTGCCACAAAGACGGTTAACTCCTGATCGCAGACGGCTGCTTTGCACATGTGGTGGCAGACAGTATTAGGAGGTATTAAATGTGCATGTATGTGTTTCACAGCCTGCTGTTGTGTGCATGGACTTAGCATTAAAGAGCCAGAGATATTAAAGCAGAGTTTTGTTCATTATGGCAATGATGAACAGAGTCTCTTATCAAATGAACTGATTATTAGTAATATTAGAATGTTATATATACTGTATATATATATATATATATATTATTATATTATATGTGTTATATACATTAGTTGGTGTTGTTGTCCTGCTCACTTCCATTCATATCTTATCCTCTAATGCAAACTCCTCCTGACACCTGGTGGTCAAAAGTATAACCATCACAGAGAGGAGAAATCTCATCAGAGCATCCAGAGAGAGCGACACTGAAACCGAATACATCCTGCCATAGTATGAGGTTGTACTACTAGTATAGTATGAGGTTGTACTACTAGTATAGTATGAGGTTGTACTACTAGTATAGTATGAGGTTGTACTACTAGTATAGTATGAGGTTGTACTGCTAGTATAGTATGAGGTTGTACTACTAGTATAGTATGAGGTTGTATTACTAGTATAGTATGAGGTTGTACTACTAGTATAGTATGAGGTTGTACTACAAGTTCAGTATGAGGTTGCACTACTAGTATAGTATGAGGTTGTACTACTAGTATAGTATGAGGTTGTACTACTAGTATAGTATGAGGTTGTACTACTAGTATAGTATGAGGTTGTACTACTAGTATAGTATGAGGTTGTACTGCTAGTATAGTATGAGGTTGTACTACTAGTATAGTATGAGGTTGTATTACTAGTATAGTATGAGGTTGTATTACTAGTATAGTATGAGGTTGTATCACTAGTATAGTATGAGGTTGTACTACTAGTATAGTATGAGGTTGTACTACAAGTTCAGTATGAGGTTGCACTACTAGTATAGTATGAGGTTGTACTACTAGTATAGTATGAGGTTGTACTACTAGTATAGTATGAGGTTGTACTACTAGTATAGTATGAGGTTGTACTACTAGTATAGTATGAGGTTGTACTACAAGTTCAGTATGAGGTTGCACTACTAGTATAGTATGAGGTTGTACTACTAGTATAGTATGAGGTTGTACTACTAGTATAGTATGAGGTTGTACTACTAGTATAGTATGAGGTTGTACTACAAGTTCAGTATGAGGTTGCACTACTAGTATAGTATGAGGTTGTACTACTAGTATAGTATGAGGTTGTACTACTAGTATAGTATGAGGTTGTACTACTAGTATAGTATGAGGTTGTACTACTAGTATAGTATGAGGTTGTACTACAAGTTCAGTATGAGGTTGCACTACTAGTATAGTATGAGCTAGTACTACTAGTATAGTATGAGGTTGTACTACTAGTATAGTGTGAGGTTGTACTACTAGTATAGTATGAGGTTGTACTACTAGTATAGTATGAGGTTGTACTACTAGTATAGTGTGAGGTTGTACTACTAGTATAGTATGAGGTTGTACTACTAGTATAGTATGAGGTTGTACTACTAGTATAGTATGAGGTTGTACTACTAGTATAGTATGAGGCTGTACTACTAGTATAGTATGAGGTTGTATCACTAGTATAGCATGAGGTTGTACTACTAGTATAGTATAGTGTGAGGTTGTACTACTAGTACTAGTATAGTATGAGGTTGTACTACTAGTACTAGTATAGTATGAGGTTGTACTACTAGTATAGTATGAGGTTGTATTACTAGTATAGTATGAGGCTGTACTACTAGTATAGTATGAGGTTGCACTACTAGTATAGTATGAGGTTGTACTACTAGTACTAGTATAGTATGAGGTTGTACTACTAGTATAGTATGAGGTTGTACTACTAGTATAGTATGAGGTTGTACTACTAGTATAGTATGAGGTTGTACTACTAGTATAGTATGAGGCTGTACTACTAGTATAGTATGAGGTTGTACTACTAGTATAGTATGAGGTTGTACTACTAGTATAGCATGAGGTTGTACTACTAGTATAGTATAGTGTGAGGTTGTACTACTAGTACTAGTATAGTATGAGGTTGTACTACTAGTACTAGTATAGTATGAGGTTGTACTACTAGTATAGTATGAGGTTGTACTACTAGTATAGTATGAGGCTGTACTACTAGTATAGTATGAGGTTGTATTACTAGTATAGTATGAGGTTGTACTACTAGTATAGTATGAGGTTGTACTACTAGTATAGTATGAGGCTGTACTACTAGTATAGTATGAGGTTGTATCACTAGTATAGCATGAGGTTGTACTACTAGTATAGTATAGTGTGAGGTTGTACTACTAGTACTAGTATAGTATGAGGTTGTACTACTAGTACTAGTATAGTATGAGGTTGTACTACTAGTATAGTATGAGGTTGTACTACTAGTATAGTATAGTGTGAGGTTGTACTACTAGTACTAGTATAGTATGAGGTTGTACTACTAGTACTAGTATAGTATGAGGTTGTACTACTAGTACTAGTATAGTATGAGGTTGTACTACTAGTATAGTATGAGCTTGTACTACTAGTATAGTATGAGGTTGTACTACTAGTATAGTATAGTGTGAGATTGTACTACTAGTACTAGTATAGTATGAGGTAGTACTACTAGTATAGTATGAGGTTGTACTACTAGTATAGTATAGTGTGAGGTTGTACTACTAGTACTAGTATAGTATGAGGTTTTTGAATACAGCCTTTGTTTTTCAAACGTCCAACAGTTCCAACTCGTCAGTCAGTGCACAACATTGGTATTAATACAAGCCGATACGACCAGTCCCACCGATCAGAGGTCTTCTTCTCCCTCCTCACATCCTTGCTAAGCTGCTCATAAGTTGAAAGCTATAGTATAAAATATATATAAAATAGAAAGTGAAGTACATACAGCAGCCTGCATCAGGGCCGTCTCCAGTCAGTTGAATTGTGCATGAGCATAGTGCATGTTGAGTGTTGGAGGGAAAGCTGTGTTGAACTAGTGTTTGCCCCTTTCTCTTCTCAACACTCAGGATGTTTCGTCTGCATGTTGCCTTTGATTAAGGTTTGCCTCAGATCTACTATTTAATGAACTGAGAGCTCAATAAATAATTCACTCAACTCTGAATAAAACCCCGGCTGATCAGATCCATTCATACAAGGAGATAGTCTTTGAGCTTCCTCCTGCTTTATCCTGCTTCTTGGCTTGTTTCTCAGAGTTGAAGTTTCTGCTCGGAGGAATCACTCAGGTGTGACACTGAGATATTCACAGATTCTGTGAGGAGCATCAATTCACTTTCAATTTACTCAAATAAAGATGATTACTAATAGCTGCTCATGGATTGTGCTGTGTATCAGAAGCTTTGAGGACTTCCTCCTTGGCTTCAAAGGTTTTCCTTCCTGATGGTGTGGCTGGAAGATGCAATAAATGATTTCTGTGTTTGGAGGTTTAGCAGGATGTCTCAAACACTACTCCCATATCTCCAGGGAATGGGGGAAGGTTACAGGTTACTCCACAGACCAACGAGAGACAATGAGTTTTTCATGTGTCCATTTATGAAGTACTTTATGTTTTGTCTTATAACATCTAAAGACGTCAAAGCAAATCTCTTTCTCCTGGATGTATACGTTCTAAACCAGTCTGTGTCAAGTGAGTCTGACTAAGCAGATTGTCAGTTTTTTCAGTAACATGTGAATGAGAAAGATTAAGTTATTTATGTTACACCTCATAATAGAAAGGAATGAAACGGACATGATGTCGTTGGCTTCAAGTCCAAAGTGTAATGAACAAGCAAATACATCCATTACATGTTCGCCAAATTTCACAAAGCAATGCACAACGGAAAAATATACACACTGTTCCTTTAACAGCAAACACCACAGAAAATATTAACATTCCCCCTTTTATGAACTGCAATAACAAATATGTCTCTTTAAGAAACTACACAGTTGAAAAAAATACATTTAAGTGGCATAATGAATGTGTATTGTCTAATTAAGAAAGTACAGATTTGGGAGAGTGCATGCACAGCACCTTTAAACATGCTGCATAGTAACGTACCACGTATACGAATCACTTTCCATGGTTCCGATACGATTCAGGATGATATTTGGCTCATCGAGAGCGATACGATACGATTCGATTCAGTGTAACTGAAATAAATCTACTGGACAGAGCAGGTCAGGATTCCTCAAAGGTTTTCTTGTGAGGGAATCAGGGATAAATTAATTATGGATATAAACAAGGAATTAAGCAACACGATGTTGCTGGCTTCAAATCCAAAGTGTAATGAACGTGAAAGTGTCATAAAATGGTATTTCCAACACATCTTCTCAACATGTTATTTTCCTTTTTTCCACATTCACTGCACATTTTTATATCCGTTATATTAACACATCTAAAGCAAGACAAGATAAATCATGGTTACCATCATTATTTTATTTTAAAGAGCTGTGCATCCTTGGCAGGTATTTGTTTGAGTCTTGCCAAACCTTTTGTTAATTAGACACTCAATTAGTATGAGGTCACAAGAAATGTTATATTTGAGTGGGTAAATCTGTTTTTTTATGTTCTTGTGCACCTCTAGTGTGCACCTCTAGTGTGCACCTCTAGTGTGCACCTGTTGGCATGTGAATGTCTTGGTATTAGTTTTCCAACGTGTACAGTACCAGGATGTAACATGTAACTGTCCCTCCACAGTTCCTCCCGATGACCCGGTGATAGTGGGGGCCCCGGTGGTGAGTTTGCGGGCCGGTGAACCCCTCAACCTCACGTGCCACGCAGACGTCGCCAAACCTGCTGCGTCCATCATCTGGATCCGCAACGGTCTGGTGCTGAGTGGAGCCATGTACTCGAAGGTACATTATGAGACCGGCCCTCACTGCTGAGGGTTTGGGTGCTGTATTAGATCCTTTGACTGAAAGCGTCCAGCCCCTATCCACTGGGTGTTCTGTGAAGATTAGCTGGTATACTCTAGAGAGAGTGATAAACAGGTGATGTGCTGGAGAAGTTGTGCGTGACCTCAGATCAGCCGAGTGACTTGGAAGTTAGAACGATGAAAAGTTGAAGTCGTTGTGTGACTTCAACTTTTCACATTCACGTCCTCTTGGTGACCGGGTGAAGTCATGAGTCTGGACTTTCTCTCCATCCTCATTTACAGCCTGTGGGTCTTATTGTTATGGATTAAAACGCTGCCTATCCTTCCCTAAAACCAATAAGCTTTTCTGTCTATCAATACAGAGTTATATTTGATCAATTAAAAGTGTAACCTGCATCTGTAGACACATGATACCTAAAGGCTGTTTATTGGGTACTAATTATCTAATTATAAATCATGTGAGCTCTGGTAAATGACACAACATATAATATTCATACATATCAGAGAAAGCTTAATCAAAGACACTTTGAGGTACAGACTAAGTCTGAGGTGTTTTTATTGTGTAATGATTTTAGGTGGAGACTAATGGCCACACTTATTCTCTACAGTATAATCATTTTAAAAGATGAATAACGACACATGAAAGTAATTAGTGGGTCTTTTTCCAGCACAGATTTACTCATTTTATTTGAACGTGGAATTGTCGACGGCTGTGTTAGATTGTTTAAATGCAGAACAGCCGACGGCTTCGTGTGGTTTCTGCTTCAGCTTCTGACAGCCTTTTATCAGCTTTGAAGTGGATTTAACGGCTAAAGAGTCGGCTTTTAGTTTGTTTGTGACTATTACACAGTCAGCCTGAGAAGAGAACCTGGAAGACACATGTTCAAATGAATCATTGGCCAAACACCTGGGCAGCTCTCAGGTATCAATGTGGGATCATTTATCCAGTCATTTAAAATGTGCTTCAACAACTGCTCTGAAAGTTAGTTATTCCTTGAGACACACAATGTCACTGGTCCCTAAATGAATAAGTGAAGTTAAGATTCTTCATGCTCCGTTAACTGAAGGTCAAAGAGACCGTTACTAAAGTTGAATGTGTTGATGAAATGATGCTCCAGCATGGATAATACATGATCTCTCCTTTGTCCTCACTTCTCCAGACCTTGTTGCGGGACGGTAAGAGGGAGAGCACGGTCAGCACACTCCACCTGTCGCCCTCCAACATCGAGTCGGGTCAGCTGATCACCTGTCGAGCTTCAAACAAAGCAGCCCCCAACGGCAAAGATGCTTCCGTCACAATCGACATTCAGCGTGAGTAGAAATCACCCCAACCTCAAATAAAATAAGCTCTTCTAGCTTAACTCACTTCATGACATCAGACGGGACTTAAAACAGTCTGCAGACTGATCCTTTACTGTGCTGTACCTCATGATGACAAGAGGTTGATGTGGCTGCTCTCAGAAATGGTGTTTTAAAAAGGACAAGGAACAGAAAATCAGTGGCAGTGTAACGCCGGTTCAGACTCCACGATATCAGCCCGATTACACCCCGACACGGCCGCCGCAGGGTGACGACTCGGATAGGGAACGATAAATGAGTGTCGTGTGAGACAATCGATCGTTTTGTCTCGTGTAGTGTGTCGTAGTAGCCCCGGTACATCCGTATATATTAGATACGGCGGTGCCGGGAGAGTGCGTGTTGTCGGAACAGGGGACCGACATGTAGTCTGTCATGTGTCGCGGCCGAGTCACGACAAGAATTTATGACTCTCAATCGTCTAATCTGACATAGTGACCATCGTAACCGTCAAACATATCTAGTAGTCTGATCCTGGAATAAAGTGAAATCTGCAGGGAAGTGGAGGAAAGCTCAGGTACAGTGGCACAGATAATTAAAATAAATAACTAACAGGTAATGCAGCCGCGACGCGGGCGGCCTGGACACGCCGTAACGCAGCCGTAACGCAGCCGCCTGGTGTGGACAAGCCGTCAGAGTGTGTATTTTCTCTTTTGGTGGAGGCGAGCAGATTCCACTAATTCCAGTCTTTTTGAAACGCTGTGAACCAATCTCTCTTCTGAACACACAGACATAATCAATCTTCTAATCTCTGTCCTGGGTAAGGCAACACTTTACTTTAATTTAAATACAGTAGCACAGCTCTATATGCAGTTCTATCCACAGAAAAGCAGAGCTAATACATATGCATGGCACATCTGTGTTATGCAAATGAAATCTGAACTGCATCACAATGAATCCTTAACCCAGAGTCACATGGTGAGAATCAGGTCTGGCAATTAAAAAAGTTTTGGTATTTTGCAGAAGGCCTTTTAATATTGTGTGGCTCCTCTGCAGTGAGCTGGAGTCGGAGGGAGTAGAAGGGCACAGAGGAGCCATGAGGCAGACTCTGTCCCTGGGTAATTGTAAAAAAGGGAGAAGCTTGGAAGGTAATTGCACAAAGAGGAGGAGTGTGAGCTAAATAATGCATTTTTTTCTTTTGATGATTAATAGCCAAATGCAGAAGTGGTGTGTCCACAAACGTCCCCACGGACACCAACAGAGCACACGCACTAAAGATGCCAACACACACACACACACACACACACTCTCTCTGGTGTAACCGCTAAAGTTGAGCCACATATGTAGAGCAGGGTGTGGTTTATCACACCGTTCTCCACGTTAGTCCAACGTTCATCACACACGGCACTAGAAGAAGGTCTCTAAACTAACCACAGATGTGTCTCGAGTCTAAAAGAAGTCGATCACTGAAGACGTCGTTAAGGAAATATTGTTTGACTAAATAACATCTAGAAGAACTTTATATGAAAATCATTCTTGATGCATAAGAAGTGCTGTGCAGTATTACACTGAAGCAGTTTCTTCTTTTTTCAGATTTTAAATATAAAGTCAATTCAGGCAGTTCACTGTATATATCAGGGGTCAGAGGTCAGCAACCTGCGTCTCTTCAGCTCCTCTCCAGTGGCTGCCGGTGGATTTATAAAAATGGAAATGAATAACTGTTTTTTTCTTTACATTTTTATTTTTATTTATCATTGTTGTAGGTCTACGGTACGACAGAGTATTAGGGCCACATTGAGGAAACAGAATAAATCTGAGATTTCATGAATAAAGTCATAATATTACGAGAATAAAGTCATAATATAAAGTAGTAATTTTACGTGTTATTTTCTTTTTTCTCGTTAAGTTATGACTTTATTCTCGTAATATTCTGACTTTATTCTGTAAATCTCAGATGTGTTTTCCCTCAATGTGGCCCTAATACTCCGTAGTACGTTGTCTCTTTGGCCCTCACTGCATTAGACTTATATACTATATTATATACTTAGACTATAAACTGTGTTACCTTCATCACAATGATCACATGTTTTGCGGCTCCAGACAGATTATTATTAGTATTTTTTTGCCTAAAATGCTTCTTTTGATGGTAAAGGTTGCTGACCCCTGGTATATAGAAGTCCATGGACTGCTCCTGTTTTACAACAAGGTATTGTATTTGGAGCGTTGTCTGACTATGAACCGGAGCGTTGGACCTTATTCAATCTAAAAAGATGTTAATTCTTAAATGAAATGCCGACAGTGTACTGCACCTTTCATTCTTCTTCATACAGCCTTGACTCTCCCAGGTTGATTACTGAAGCAATAAGCCACTTGAGGCTGTGATTAACAGAGTTTTTAGAACAGCTATGGGGCGACAATAAGTAGCTTATTGCTTTTATAAAAAAGTTACTTCATATACTTGGCAAGGTTTCATAAAATAAACACACAGCAACAAAATAATTTGATGATAACAAATAAATCATTCTTCCTGTAGATCTTCAGCAACACTGAGCAGAACGGTTGCCAAGCAACACACAGATTGGGGTTGATTATTAACTTTTCTCTGGATACCGCCGTTAATTGTGCAGTTGTTGTAGTCGTGTTCGATCATGTGATCGTTGTTCTTTGCTGGTACAGGGGTGTTTGTCTCTGGACTAGGTCATTTTGCGGTGCCAGAAGCGAAGACATTGCTCCAGAATCACCAGTAAGATTGAAGGGACGGTTCACATCCATGCCCCGTCACTGACGTGATTTCTCCTGCCTCTCGGACAACTTCAGAAAGATTTTGTACACTGGTGCTTTGCATGTAGTGGTTGCTGTAGATTGCATCTTCAATAATTTTTGCCTGTTCTTTTCTATTGTCCTGCATCCACGTCACATGATTGCCAAGTATCTTTCCGTGAAAATGGGAAAATGCAATATTTTAGGATAGTTTCGACATTAAAATTTGTTTTGATAACATTTCTAATGTGCATTTTATTTTTCATATTCTTTCTTCAGTGTCGGCTAAATGATCTTTAGTTTGTCCGGGTTGGAATGCAACGTTTCAACTCGTTCTCATCCCAACTCGTCGTATAATGACAGTTTGTCACGCACCTCGACGTCACTTTCTCACGCAACGTGTAGCCAACGCATCAAACTACGACGCTCCACTACAGTCTCAGTAGACACCTGGTTAACGTTGTTGATTCAAATTAAAACATTTGCTGAGGTTTAGGCAACACAACCACTTAACTAGGTTTAGGAAATAGATGGTGGTTTTGGTTAAAATGATTAGTTTGGAAAGTGAAAATGAAACTTAAGTGGCGTGTTCGACCTGTGATTGTTTAATGTAAAGTTGCTTATACATCCAAGAATATGTCAGAATGATGACCAAGCCCCCCGTTTCCTGCTTTGACCTTCACCCTCTCATAATCTCCCCCTCAGACCTGCCGATTGTCAACCTCACCGTTGATCCACAGCCGGTTCTGGAGGGAAGTCTGGTTAAATTCCGCTGTGCTGCCAAAGCCAACCCACCTGTCATCTACTACAGGTGAGCTTCACCACATTCACTGGGATGTTCTGTGTGTTGTTAACAGGAATAGTCGTGACCGAGGGGGGGGGAGATAACTCCCAAGATAGTGATATGGATAACCTTCAGACAAAAGCAACGAGGCCAGAGCAAAATGATGAAGAGAGTTTTAAAGCATTGATTAAAGCTAAGGGAGGCCCTGGTTTTTCAGTCCATTGAAACTAACGAAAGAACTAAAAAAAAAAGATAGGCGACGTGGTGCATGGTACCTCTGTGCTAGGTAAAGGAGTTGAAGTAGTAAAGCAACGTTCTAACAAAGAAACTAAAGGAGTCATATATAATCTATCATTGGATGTGTCCAAGCGAGAACTGCTGACTAATCTGAGAGGTGAAAATGGCAGAGGAGCTACTCACATTTAAAGATGATGACATACCGAGGAAGGTAACGCTGGGATTCACGAGAGGCCTCCATTAAGGTGCTCTAATTGTCAGAAATGTGGACATGTGATAGCTGTGTGTAAGGAAACACGACGGTGCAGACGATGTGGAAAAGATGGTGATGGACGAGGATGTAGTGAAGCTATGAAATGCTGCGGAGGCGACCATCCTGCTTCCTACAGAGGATGCTCTAATTATGTCAGAGCAGAACATGTTGAGAGAATAAGGAAGGAAAACAAAATATGTTCTGCAGAAGCAGTGAGAAGGATGGAAGGAAGCAGCTAGTTAGAGCTGCAGCTGTAGGAAGGGAACCAACAAAGGGAGTTGCTATTCACATATAATCGATGAATGCTTATGTATATGTGTATACTGTATATGCACAGAAAGTAAATAGTTACCAGTGCTCTTCACAGCATGAGTCCTTCTCACCATCCCTCCCAGAGGAATACCAAAGAGTAGGACGGACGAGTAAACACCCACACATGCACTCTGAGGTTATGTGAGACACGGCCTTCCAACCTACGCTTTGTGTTATTGCACATTATGATCAATTTGCCGGTTCGACGTTCACATGTTCCCATTCCACATTGAAAAGGCAGTCTTTTGTTCTGGAGGTTCACGGCGCTGTGACTCTGCAGGCCACATCCTGGATGCATGTGGAAGTTTCAGCAGTTATTAGGTTATTAACGAGGCCCGTCACGTCGTGAATCGGCCTCTTTGTATAACTAACCCTTCCATTAGTGCCCTCCTCGAGTCCTGCAGGGTCTTCTCCTGACCCCGGGGTCTTGTAGAGATTTCACTCAGTTCAACTCTGGAAGAAAGAAATCCTGATCTCACCGCTACAGCGCATTTTATCCTTCAAATATTCAGCTTTTACTTTGGCATGTAGACGACTAACAGTGAACTGAACATGTTGAATGGAAAGTCTGTCGATATAAACTATATTAAAGGAATTAGGTAAAAACATGCTTTGAATTTTATCTTCTTTTCAATACATTTTGACTTTTGGACTGAGGACGAAGACAGTTAGGCTACGGAGATGAGAACCGATCGCAGTGGCAGCGGTGGGAGAAAGAAGAAATCACTTCATCCCACTCAGTAGAGATAGATAGGACTGACTGCCACCGTTAGCTTTCAGCTTCTCTTTCCTGCTTGCTGTTGCCTAAAACTTGTAATAAATGCTTTATTATTGAGTGTGCATGCATGATAGTTGAACTTACATTTAGTGCAGTGTTTAGTTACAGTAGTCGTGTAGTTCGTGCAGTAGTGCTGTTGGTGTAAAGCAGCTCTGTGAGACTTTTGTATTTTTCTTGGTTTGAATTGAACCCAACATTTGTATTATTACTGTAAAGTCATTTGAGTCTTCGTCATCTGACTTCAACAACACTGAATCTCCACATCGTGTGTTTAAAGAGAAGTCCTCGCTGAGAGGAACGGGCCGTTTGGTTTCCTCACACATGTTGTTCTGTACTCTGTTTCTGGTGGTTTCAGATGGGCCAAAGGAGGTAATGTGATTCTAGACGTGCTCGGTGACACCTATGAGATTCTTGTGGATCACTCTTTCTTCACTGAGCCCGTTTCCTGTGAGGTCACCAACGCTCTGGGAAACACCAACATCAGCAGGAACGTCGACGTCTACTGTGAGTGTTTGTCAGACGAGCTGAGATATGACGCGTGTTAGGTAACAATATTCTGAATAAACACACAAAACACTGATGTTGCAATACAGTTGGATATACAGTCACTTACTTTCACACACAATCCTCATATTCATATGTATATATAGTATATGTCTTTGTGCTGAGCTGAACTGTTCTCTCATCTCATACATTTCATTGTACCGTTGACCCTGCATGTTTTAACCTGCACATGACAAATAACTGAAACTTGAACTTGAGGAACTCCTCTGGACTTGTTTTTGTTTGCAAACAGAAGTCAGATTGTATAGAAGTCTATGAAATGACCCTACGTCTCTCTTGATTTATTACCTCAGTACACATTGTAAACATGAGTTTATAGTCTCAATCTCTAGTTTCAAGTCTTCTGCAACACAGCATGATGTTCATTTAGTAAATTATGGTCCCAGTTAGAGTCAGATAGACCATAAAGCAGGGATGCACCGATACCAGTATCGGGTATCGGGTTCGATACTGTGCTCATGTACTCGTACTCGCAAAACGGCTCCGATACGACGGCATCGATACCACTTTACGGCAACGTGACGTTAACCTCTCGTCACCATCTTTCGGGTCCTATCGCACGTGCTCACGCTCCACCTCTCTGACGGTGCGGCTGAGACAGGCCCTCACTTTCATTGCGCCACGGGGTTTTGCTTGCACCCTCTGACTCGCGCGTGCGTTAGACTCCTTGGTCCGTGTTTCAAGACGGGTCGGGTGGGTTGCAGACATCGCCGCAGACCCCTGCCACCTTTTACGTGGGCCTTTCCAAGCGGACCTAGAGCTGTATTTTTCTTTTGGCACAGAGAAGTACTCGTATTGGTACTCGGTATCGGCGAGTACCCAAATGTAAGTACTTGTACTCGGTCAGAAAAAAAATGGTATCGGTGCATCCCTACAATAAACCAGGACACGGGATGTGATACAAAAATGTGCAATACATCATCTCACTCTGTGCAGCGTCCAACGGTCACAGACATCCGTGGCCGCGTCAACCGGCATCCCGCCAGTAACCCCAACGTGCAGGACATTGTATTGTCTTCCTAAATGTTACGTACAGATACTTCCATAGTACAGATCATTTCTGCAACTTGTCTGTCTTCCAGTCGGGCCGAGGATGGCGGCAGAGCCTCAGTCTCTGCAGGTGGACCTGGGATCTGACGCTGTTTTTAACTGTGCTTGGACAGGAAACCCCTCTCTAACCATCGTATGGATGAAACGTGGCTCAGGAGTGGTATGTCATATTATTCACCATTCAACAGTTCATTGTATTTAATAACGGGGCATCAGAACAGTGATCTGGAGCTGCAAGAGTGTGTGGATAATCATGGGAGTCCCAGAGGATCATGGAGATTTTGCACAAGCTTCTCCTAAACCTGGCCCAGGGGTGGAACGAGTGCTAGAAGATTATACTCAAGTAAAAGATCTGTTACTTTAAAAATACTATAGAAATGTATTTAGATAAACATTAGGTCAGCTAAATGAGTTGCATGGGTTTCCATCAGTGTTCTCCGATCACCTCCCACCTCCGCTTCCGTATCCTTTCAGCAGAGATCATTTCAACTTTAAACGGGTTAGCTTGTGAAATGCTTTAAATCCTTTAGTGTCAATGTAAATTGGTGTTAATTAACTAGACAGAATTAACTAGTGTCTCCTCCAACCTTTGAAACGGTTTCCCTCACAACGCAGGTCCTCAGCAACAAGAACACTCTGACAATGAAAGCAGTAAAGCAGGAGAATGCTGGGAAGTATGTGTGTCGGGCCGTCGTCCCCCGAGTGGGTGCCGGGGAGAGGGAGGTGACGCTCACTGTGAACGGTACGTACGATGACTTGCCGTGCACTTCGTCCACACAGCACTTGATCCGGTCTAAAAGTAAGACAGAGGAAGAAGTCCTAATAAGAGAAAACTGGAACAGATCATGTTTTATCTTATACGTTTGTATAAATTATCCATTCAGTGTGTTATTATAATTTTAGTTATTCATGTGCAAATCTAATTTTGACAACCTCAGAGCAGACAAATCCTGTTGTGATCTTTAGCGCCCCCCTAAGGGGGACCTGGACCTCAGGTTGGGAACCACCGGATTAGTCTAGTATTTGAGGAAAGCACTCGTGTATGCAGCTATTTGTTATTTATATAATGATGTCTATATAACATCCAGTGCATCAGTTTCATATTATTATGATCTATACTGCTGATTCACTTTTCTAAAAATCCATATCAGTCAAATATGAGAAAACTGTGTGAGAATTTTAAAGAAGATATGTCGGTTAAAACTGATTCAACCTGCACTACATTTCAAAACCAATTAAAACCAGTAAATAAATAATGTTTCAAAGGTTTTCCTGTTAACGGGACGTGAGCATGGCTCTGCCCTCCAGTTTATATTCTGTGATGATTGAGTGTTCATGCCTCGTCTGTTCCTCTACAGGTCCTCCATCCATCTCTAGCACCCAGACCCAGCAGGCGCTCTACGGAGAGAAGGGTCAGATCAAGTGTTTCATCCGCAGCACCCCTCCGCCCGACCGGATCGTGAGTCATCTCAGTCCTCCTTCCATTTATCCTTCCATTTAGAATTCAGCTGGTTGCAGATTGCAACCAGCTGAATTCCCCTCTTAATAATAATAACACTAATAATAACACATCTCTCTAGTCACCCAAGGACACTTTACAGATAATATAGGTGATAGGTGTGCTCCCAATAACATACTGTATGTATGTCGTCCCTCAGGCCTGGTCCTGGAAGGAGACGGTGTTAGAGTCGGGGACGTCTGGACGCTACACCGTGGAGACGGTCCGTACGGAGGAGGGTGTGATCTCTACGCTGACCATGAGTAACATCGTCCCCGGTGATTTCCAGACTATCTACAACTGCACGGCTTGGAACAGCTTCGGCTCCGACACCGAGATCATACGACTCAAAGAACAAGGTGAGGACGACGACATATCAGACGGATATCAGACATCTGAATTTAACCAACTCTGGAGTGCTATTGAGCCTCCGCCCCAACGATAAGTTTTAAAGGTTAAACTGTAGAACTTTTGTATTAAATGCTCCACACTTGAGTTATGTCTGCTGGCCGGCCCGTCAAACCCGCTCACCCGAGGACTCACTATCTGGTGCTGGAGAGCTTCCAGAGCTCCTGTCATGATATCCACAGAAAGCCTGGCAGAGGCTTGTGAGAGAGGAAACACTGGCCTCATAAACAAGAACACTAATTACATACTGGTGTGTGTGTGTGCGTGTGTGTCCTTCTGAAATGTCTGCTGTGTTTGTTCAGAGACTCTGCGACTGGCCGTCACCATCGGCGTGGCGGTGGGAGCCTTCCTAGCCATCTCCATCCTTCTGGGGACGCTGGGCGCTTTCTGCTGCACCAGATTCCAGAGAAGTAAGATCCCACTGAACTGAAGCTTTGGTTCAGACAAAGACACCGAAACACCCGACACTAACATTCAGACACTTTCTGAAAATGTATAAATATCTAATCTGAATTTGCATGGTCAGTTTTTGTAGAATCAAAGGTTACAACAACACAACTGAAAGGATCATTCATGATACTGAACAGAAGTATCTGCCAGCATCAGCTGATGTGAAACATTCCTTCAGTTGAGTTGCTGTAATCTTTGATTTGGGTTTGTGCACAGTCTGATCTCTGTTTATATCTGCTTCACTGTGTGGAGGGCAGGATTCTCCACCCTACATATGACTACGGTAAATGTTGTTTTTGTCACCATCTACAGAGGATGTCCATCTGGTCATGTCTTCTCTTCCGGTGTCCCTTTCACGCCAGAGGGATGTGAAGACAGAAAGTAAGGCCTTAATAAACAACAGCGTGTGAATGGTTCAAACACTGTGCTTCCACTAACACTTTTATTCTCTTAAACTTATGACTTTATTCTCGTAATCTCAGAGTTATTTTTTTCCTCATCGTGGCCCTAATACTCCGTCGTACCGTCGTACCATAGACCTACAACAATGATAAATAAAAATGAAAATGTAAACAAAAAAATCAGTTATTCATTTCCATTTTTAAAGATCCACAGGGAGCCACTGGAGAGGAGCTAAAGAGACACAGGTT
The DNA here is from genome assembly GCF_043250625.1 of Sebastes fasciatus. Taxonomy (NCBI): domain Eukaryota; kingdom Metazoa; phylum Chordata; class Actinopteri; order Perciformes; family Sebastidae; genus Sebastes; species Sebastes fasciatus. Next base: position 31,460,739 of record NC_133810.1, on the reverse strand, counting down.
GCTGACCCCTGGGGGTCTAGGCGGGGAACCTAGACATGACACGTGTAGTGTGACTTATAGCAGAATTATTCACAAATATTTATGAACCTCAAATCACAATATAACAACACCAGCTTTCCAAATGGCCAGATGTTCGGGAACACGAGAGTGTTTCCAAGATGGAATTTATTCAAATGCTCAGTAATAAGTTCAGGTCCCACTGCAGCACGCTGCAAAGAGTGTTGTAATTATCACCGTCACAGTGAGATGTGAGGAAAGCTGCTTTTGGAGCTGCCATGAGTGCATTAGGTGGTTAGATACGGTGTGGTACAGAGTAACCGGTGGACGTCTGCATTGTGTTGGTCAGATAGTAAAGACGCCGTGATCTCTTTATAGTTGGCCTCTGTTTATAGTTCTGATCTAGTAAGGACCACAGAAGAAGAAATGAAGGAGGAGGGGCTCTGAACTTCACATGTTCTGGAGTTTGGAGGTTCTCCCCGTCAAAATAAATCCATTTTGTGTAATTATAAAAAGCAGAGAATGACCCTGTTCTGACCCGGCTCTGTCTCTCCCTCTCCTCCACATCTCAAAGGAGTGATTTCAGCAAAAAATGACATCCGGGTGGAGATCGTCCACAAGGATCACAACGCAGCGCGGGAGAGCGAGGAACATACGAGCATCAAACAGATGATGGTGAGTGAACGCAGGCCTTTTCTCATCATGTTAGGCATTATGTCTCAGGCTTTCTGGTCTACTGTATCAGCTATCTCTGAACACTGAACACTGATTAACTGATTAACCGTGATGCAGATGGACTGCGGTGACTTCCAGCAGGAGCCCGTGCTGAAGCAGCTCGAGGTGCTCGAGGAGGAAGAGAAGGAGTTCCAGCACATCACGGTGGGTGAACACTGACAACATTTAGGCAAAATGTCACCTGCAGGAAATCTGATGGCTCAGCTTCAGTGAGTCAATTACCCTTTTACTGTATCTACTGAGGCAGAGAGGGACTGTTAGCGTCCCATTCAATAACAGACGGCTGTGTATCAGGCCACATACCGGAGGCTTCAGGCACAGGGGGTGATAGAGCGTGCCACACGTTTCTTTACTCCAACTTTAAAGGTTGAGACCAACTAACATAGCATTCTTTTACGTTACTACAAATACCAATCAAAAGAGGAACAGTGGAACAACATCTTTCTGCCTGTCCAAAAGAATCTCACAGCCTGCAGGTTGGGACACACACAGGAGAGATAACCTGAGAGAAAGAGAAATGGTTCCCCTCTCTGGTCCTGTTGAACCTTCTGGGAAAAAGAGTAGGAAGAGATAACCATTAAAGTTATTTATGTCTTAGCTCTGTGGCAGCAGCATTAGGATTGAGGTCTGGTTTGATAAGACTCTAATTGCTCTCATTGAGTCAGCCGTGTTCTTTCTACTGCCTCCGTCATTTAAAGCTCAGCACAGTCACATCTGAATCCTCACAAATTATGACCGACAGTGATGACGTTGTCCGCAGTAGCCCAAGCATGCTTCCACCATCAGTGGTCACTGCAGAGGACCACGCTGTCCCTCCAAACATTTTCATTTTGAGGTACAAAACACACTCAAAAGTCCAACTGAAATTGAAATGCGTGTTGTCTGCTGTATGACAGCGCCCCCGTCTGTGCAGATGTTATGCCAGCTGGAACGCAGTTGTTCTTCTTTTTATATCCAGTAGCCAGTCAAAGCATTTCATTTTAAGCTGTGGAACTGACTAACAGCCAAGATGTTGATGTTGAAGAAGGCCTGAGGGCCGAAACACCATCACAATAGAACAGATCCATCTGGAACCAGAATATGAGACAGAGCTGCAGACCAGCTGAATTATGCTGTGCAGTCTTGCATATGATGTGACAGACAATAAAATGTATCAACATATCTAGTTTATTGTTTCACTGCAACTTTTTGAATACATGTCTTTTACTTCTTTTGCACATCCTAGGACCCCACCAATGGCTACTACAGTGTCAACACCTTCAACGAGCACCACCCCACCTTCAACGAGCACCACCCCACCTTCAACGAGCACCACCCCACCTTCAACGAGCACCACGCCACCTTCAACGAGCACCACGCCACCTTCAACGAGCACCACGCCACCTTCAACGAGCACCACACCACCTTCAACGAGCACCACCCCACCCCCACCATGTCCCCGGCCCCCAGCCAAACTCCCGACGTAGTCCGAAGCCCACCTCCTGGAACTATGACCGTCGGCAAGCAGCGGGTGCCAACCGGCATGTCCTTCACCAACATCTACAACACCCTGGGTGCCGGTCCCAACCGCCTGTACGACTACAGCCAGCGCTTCGCACTGGGCATGGGCAGCAGCTCCATCGAACTGTGCGAGCGGGAGTTTCAGCGGAGCTCGCTCAGCGACTCCAGCTCCTTCATCGACACGCAGTGCGACAGCAGCGTCAGCAGCTACAGCAAGCAGGACGGTTACATGCAGTTTGACAAGGACAGCAAGACCTCGGCCTCATCCTCCCACTATTCCCAGTCCTCCTCCCAGAACTGCGACCTCACCAGGCCTCTGCAGAAACGCATGCAGACCCACGTCTAACAGCTCGTGACTGGGATTACGAGGATGGACGAGGTGTTCCAAAGAGACATTTTACCTACATAGATGACATGTTTTTCATCGCTTGATTGGTATTCCAACTGAAGGACATAACAGGATTTTAGATGCCAACGTTTGAAGCTACACACCTCAATGAACCTGCTGGAATCAAAGTGGGACTTCTAAAACATGCCAACTTAAAAAAAATATGACAATCATTTGTCTGCTTTCTCTGCTCGTAAAAAAAGAACCAAAACAGGAGTTTTCTGCCGTTTCCATTTTTGTTCACTTGGTCGACTGCCTTGACGTAACCAGGGGTCAGCAACATGCAGCTCTTCAGCTCCTCTCCAGTGGCTCCCTGTGGAGTTTTAAATATGGAAATGAATAACTGTTCTTTGTTTACATTTTCATTTTGATTTATCATTGTTGTAGGTCTATGTTACACAGGACCATAGGGCCACATTGAGGAAAATTGTACGTGTTATTTTCTTTTTTCTCGTAATGTTATGACTTTATTCTCGTAATATTCTGACTTTATTGTGTAAATCTCAGATGTTTTTTCCCTCAATGTGGCCCTAATACTCCGTAGTACATTGTCTCTTTGGCCCTCACTGCATTAGACTGATATACTATATACTCAGACTATAAACTGTGTTACCTTCATCACAATGATCAAATGTTTTGTGGCTCCAGACTCCAGCTCTTTTGATAGTAACGGTTGCTGACCTCTGGTCTAGTGATGGTTAGTTATCAGACACAACCAATCAGAACAAGAACCACGTTGTACCAAAACTATTACCACCAACACTGCTGCTTGGCAATAATAGAGTATCTAGCTGCTCCTCTGCCGCTCACAGCTCGGAGGTTATTGTTAAAATGGCTTTCCACATGAGCACGTTGGAGGCAGCTGACACAGCAGCGAGCTCTGTTAGATGTCACTCATTTCCTGCACATCAGACCCCACAACACCCTGTTTACTGCTCGCTGCTTTACAAATGGGTTTGTATAATGTGCTGTACATTGTTTCGGCTCTTTAATAATAATTATTATTTTCAGTGTATGCTCCGCAAAGGATAATTCATCATGAAGAATGCATGGAGAATCATGTTGCCCAATACACGCAAAGGCAACTTTCAGATGCTTTTGTTCATCCACCTGCTGCTTTTTGTTCCATTGTACCTCCAGAAAGGACCTCATGATGTTTACAAGTGTAGTGCAAGGGGTATTGAGGTTTGTACTTTTCCCATTTAATGTGAGACACTTATGTGTGTGTGTACTGTATCTCTGGGAAGCACTTTCTAGCTGCCAGAGCAGGTTGTCATTTCCATATTTGATTGATATATTATGTTGTAACACTAGAGCTCTGTAAAACCCAGCATTTTGTGTACTGTGATTTGACATGGGCTGAGGATGAAGTGAGATTCTTGCTGTCTGACATCTCTGATCTTCTGGGGACTTTGATGCCCACTGTTTTAAGTGAGCTAGAATGCTATAGAGCTGGAGACAAAACTAGGGATGCACCAATACCACTTTTTTTCAGACCGAGTACAAGTACTTACATTTGGGTACTCTCCGATACCGAGTACCGATACGAGTACTTCTCTGTGCCAAAAGACCCTCGTTAACAGCCAGCTGGAAGGTGTGAGCGACACACGGCAGGCTGGGGAGTCCCGCATACGAGGCGGTGCGCCGCGACTGGCTCTAGGTCGGCTTGGAAAGGCTCGTGGCGAAGGAGCTTCCCGGGGCCGTGGACAAAGTGCTTGCTGCGCCCTCTCTCCCCGCCGGGGAGGGACGGGGCTCCCGGTGCGACTGGGGCGGTCCTTAGTCCTTAGTGCGGCTCGGCACACGTAAAAGGCGCCAGAGGTCTGCGGCGATGTCTGCGGCGATGTCTACAACCCACCCGACCCGTCTTGAAACACGGAACCAAGGACTCTAACACACGCGCAGTCAGAGGGTGCAAGCAAAACCCCGTTGCGCAATGAAAGTGAGGGCTGACGCGCCCCGGTGCGGGGAGGTGGAGCGTGAGTGCGTGCGATAAGACCCGAAAGATGGTGAAGAGAGGTTAACGTCACGCTGCCATAAAGTGGTATCGGAGCCGTTGAATCGGAGCCGTTTTGCGAGTACGAGTACATGAGCACAGTATCGGACCCGATACTGGTATCGGTATCCGTGCATCCTTAGACAAAATGCTATCATTAGTTTGAAGCCTGACAATTAGACTGCTGGACTCAAGAACAATTACTTAAAAAAGCAAACACAGGTACTACCGCAAATATCAGTTTGAGAACTTTTATGAGGAACTTAAGATAAGTCTTTCTGAAATGATTGTGAGTTCCCGGGTGGTTTAATAGGCCATCAGTCAAAGCAGGCACACAATAAAATCATGCTGCAACAAGTGTTTAGGATCCAAAGGGCAATCAGCCAATAGAAATGATGGACAACACAGCGTAACACTTTGTCCACACAGGGAACTTCAGCAGCGCGTGGCAGCTGCCTTGCTGAACGGCTGCATCTTTCACGCATGTGGCGTCCACACCAGCTGCATGTCTGCTGCTGCTGCCAGCCCTTTCTTTCTACATAGAGTTTGCCTTTCATAACAGCCATTTCATTTCATTATAAAAGTCATTTCTATTTATTTTAGACAGAAAAAGGTTAAGAACCGTATGGTAATTTGTAAATAATAGTAATAATCCACAATTAAAACCCCGTCCTTTATTCATTCATGGAGCTGTGCAAGTCACTGCATGTTCTACAACACTGTCCTGCACATATTTCAGAATAAAAGCCTTGTGTTAACAAATGAAGGAATTCTGTCCACAGAAAAAAAAACGCTTCAGGGCTTTTATTTTTAAATGAATGTGCGGCTCGCAGTAAAAGAGTAGGCGAAACACGGAGGGGGAAATAAAAAACAAGAGCCATGCGCTGCTGACGTTCCCTGTGTGGGCACGCCGTGAGACAGCCGAGGAACACAAATAATAAGGTCAAAGGTTGTCAGAAAGGGATGTGGTTGAAGTGAAGTAAGCACAAAATGGTACATCCCATAACTACTCATGTTCTACCAATGATTATAACTGAACAGCATGGGTTGATGTACTGTCATAACTGAGCACTTACAAAATGCATTAGGCTCACTCTTACTACTGTAATAAAATGAATCTCATCATGTTCGGCAATCCTATTGGATATCTGTTGTGAACATACGTTACTGTACAGAAAGAAAGGTTTTGTGCCAACATTGTGTTTTGATTAATTAAAGAAAATTAAAATATAACTCAATGCTACTTGATCGGAGGTATCTTTGTTCTCTGTGGTCGAAGTTATAGATGTTGTCATTAAGATTTTCATTTGTTAAACTTGCTGCAACAAAATGTTGATCTCCCTGATCTAAATATAAGCATTTTAAGGTGTTAAAGAGCAAAACATGAATAACACTATAGCTTTAAAACCATGTTAGTGGCCAGTAGCATGAATGACCTGTAACACATGAGAATCCTCTCGTCTCTCTGCCTTCAACATTTCCCTCTCCGTCCTCTCTCACCTTCTGTATTCACTGCCTGTCCCTTTCTCTGGGACTCCTCACGTCTTTGTGTTGGTGTTGAACAGCACAGGGACATAATGCTAATCCTATCTTGGGCATCAGTGGTGTAGGCAGAAATCACAGTGTTGGGGGCAACAGAGAAAATCCGGTGGGCCTGTCCCGTCCAAGACCAAACATCTACTTATAAGACTCTGAAAGGCATGATGTTAACTACAACAGGAGCCATGCACCACAGTTTAATCCTACAAGCCTTCTACATCATCATCATCATCATCAGAGGGAATGTTACAGGTCACCTGACATGTATATGTATCTTCTCTCCTCACTCTTGTTCACCTTGTTTTTAGCTGCATTTCTATTTCTGTTGTACAATGAGAGCAAATAACCAGAGACAAACTCCTGGTAGCCTCTCTGTGTGTAGGTCTACTCATACCTGGACAACTAAACTGATTCTGATCCAACAAGACAAACAGAAACAGCATAGCATAGCATAGAATAGCATATTCACACACACAGCTGGCAGCAACATCAGCATAAAACCCAACAAACAATAATAATGAAATCGGCCATTAGTCCATAAATGATCTTACTGTTGATGAGTCCAGCAGGAGACGACGGGGCTTCTTGGTGTTGAACACTGAAATGACTTCATAGTCCCTTTCAGAGGTGAACAGGGACAAAGAGTTCAGTCTGATGTGATGCCCTGATGACAGTTTTTATCTTCCACCAGTAGGCCTTGTTCTGGGTCCAGTAGGGTGAGTCTTTGACCAGTAGGCCTTGTTCTGGGTCCAGTAGGGTGAGTCTTTGACCAGTAGGCCTTGTTCTGGGTCCAGTAGGGTGAGTCTTTCACCAGTAGGCCTTGTTCTGGGTCCAGTAGGGTGAGTCTTTGACCAGTAGGCCTTGTTCTGGGTCCAGTAGGGTGAGGAGGGCAGTTCACCCCGACCACTGAAGTGTATCTTTAGCAACAAAGAAAACCTACAACAAGTTACACAATGATGAAGCCAACTAGGGCACTAAGGCACTAAGGCTACTGATTCAACTGTAGATCAGCTTTAACACAAAGGTTTGGAGGCCGAGGACAGAACAAGGCTGCTGTCAGACTGCTGTCAGACTACCTGAGCATTTTAAACTGCAGAGATGATGGTTGGATCAATCAGCAGCAGACACAACCCATACTGAACCCACACCTCCAGCCAATTAGAGAGACAGAGCACCTAGATGGGGAACAAAGATCCTCACCAGACAAAGACACTCACTCTGACACAAAAACACAAACACATTCTATATTCATTGTAAAAAAGTATGAGGCTGAAAGACAAGGATTACAGGAACAAGTCAGAGAGGAGGGACGGGACTGGGATTTGATGGGGATACTGGGATAGAGAGTCCAAAGGGAGACATTTACACAAAATCCAAAATAAAGTATACGAGGGGTAAGAATTCATGGTAAAAACAGAAAAGAACAGGTTATAATTAGCAGACTAAGAATTGGGCACTGTCGTCTCCATACTTTGACCCTGCCATCCAACTTTGGCAGACAGAACCTGGACTCATCACAGAACATGACATTCCCCCACATGTTCAGGTTCCATTGTCTGTGTTGTCGACACCAGCGCAGACGGGCCTGACGGTGAAGGGCAGTCATTGCAGGCTTCCTGGTAGCCTTATGAATACACTGTTTACAATTGGCAGAGCATTTTGGAACATTTTTATTGGGCGCTACACACATAATCAGCTGTGCTGCTCATCCCACAAATGCATGATCCTTACAAGTTGGACATCATTGTGAAGGTAAATAAACAGGCTTTCCAATCATGTAAAATACAATGACCATTAGCATTGTAACAACAGAGAAATAATCCACCAAACACAAGTTTCCAAACTTTTTTTTCCCAGTTTATATTCTGTGAAATTATTCAGTTTTTAAGAGAAACTGATTTAGTTAAACGAATTTAGTGTTTTTATTATTATTATTTTTATTATTTATTTTTTTATTTAATTTTTGTATTTATTAATTTAATTTTAATTTTAATTAATTTATTTTGTTTTATTTTGTTTCTCCTGCTCCACTCCAGTAGTCCAGCAGGTGGTGGTGATGCACCTCTAAGCTGGTTTACCAACCGCCAATAAACACCAGAGAAGAAGAAGAGGAACTGCGCATGCGTAGATCTGTCTGTCTCTGCAGCTCTGTCCATGCTGTCTGTCTCCGTCTGTCTCCGGATGTCTCTGGTGTGCTGTCGGTCTTCATCCCGGTCTCTGGTTGTCTCTGTTGGTCTCTGCAGGAGCAGGTTTAGTAAAGCAGCAGCGCGTTCTCTCAGTAGTCGAGTTGTTGTTCAGAGAAACGAACCGGTTAACCGACTAATAATAAACCCCTCATCATCCTCCTGGTCCAGAACCAGCAGAACCAGCAGAACCAGCAGCAGCATGTCCTCCACCACGATGTCCCGGAGACTGGTCTGGGTGGACCTGGAGGTGAGTTACTGAGATACAGACCCGCTACAGACCAGACTAACCAGACTAACCAGAGTAACGAGACCTGAGGACTGTAACTAACGGTAACGTTACCGGTAACGGTGAAGTGTAACGTGTAACGTTATCTAATGAGGGAAAGCCCGACATGTAACGTTATTAAACTAGCTGAGTCAGAGCTGACGTGTTGTCAGTTACAAAACAGGTTCCCGTTTTGTAACGGGAACCTGACGTTATGTTAACAGATGTTGAAACAGATGCTCAGGTCCATTCTGACTCAGCCTCTAGATCTCTAGATCTCCATCCTCCTGACTGTCTCTCTAGTAGAGTCAGTATTCAGTATGATTTAGTCCAGGGCTCAGCAACCTTTACTATCTAAAGAGACATTTTAGGCAAAATAATAAAAATAAAATCTGTCTGGAGCCTCAAAACATGTGATCATTGTGATGACACAGTTTATAGTCTGAGTATATAGCATATAAGTCTAATGCAGTGAGGGCCAAAGAGACAATGTACTACGGAGTATTAGGGCCACATTGAGGGAAACAACATCTGAGATTTACAGAATAAAGTCATAACTTTATGAGAATAAAGTCGTAATTTTACGAGAAAATAAAGTCGTAATATTACGAGAATAAAGTCATAATATTACGAGAATAAAGTTATATTACGAGAATAAAGTTATAATATTACGAGAATAAAGTCATAATATTACGAGAATAAAGTCATAATATTACGAGAATAAAGTTATAATATTACGAGAATAAAGTCATAATATTACGAGAATAAAGTTATATTACGAGAATAAAGTCATAATATTACGAGAATAAAGTCATAATATTACGAGAATAAAGTTATAATATTACGAGAATAAAGTTAAAATATTACGAGAATAAAGTTATAATATTACGAGAATAAAGTCATATTACGAGAATAAAGTCATAATATTACGAGAATAAAGTCAATATTACGAGAATAAAGTTATATTACGAGAATAAAGTCATAATATTACGAGAATAAAGTCATATTACGAGAATAAAGTCATAATATTACGAGAATAAAGTCATAATATTACGAGAATAAAGTCATAATATTACGAGAATAAAGTTAAAATATTACAAGAATAAAGTTATAATATTACGAGAATAAAGTCATAATATTACGAGAATAAAGTTATAATATTACGAGAATAAAGTCGTAATATTACGAGAATAAAGTTATAATATTACGAGAATAAAGTCATAATATTACGAGAATAAAGTCATAATATTACGAGAATAAAGTCGTAATATTACGAGAATAAAGTTATAATATTACGAGAATAAAGTTATATTACGAGAATAAAGTCATAATATTACGAGAATAAAGTCATAATATTACGAGAATAAAGTTATATTACGAGAATAAAGTCATAATATTACGAGAATAAAGTCGTAATATTACGAGAATAAAGTTATGATATTACGAGAATAAAGTCGTAATATTACGAGAATAAAGTTAAAATATTACGAGAATAAAGTTAAAATATTACGAGAATAAAGTCATAATATTACGAGAATAAAGTCGTAATATTACGAGAATAAAGTTATAATATTACGAGAATAAAGTTATAATATTACGAGAATAAAGTCGTAATATTACGAGAATAAAGTCAAAATATTACGAGAATAAAGTCATAATATTACGAGAATAAAGTCATAATATTACGAGAATAAAGTTAAAATATTACGAGAATAAAGTCATAATATTACGAGAATAAAGTCATAATATTACGAGAGAAAAAAGTCGTAATATTACGAGAATAAAGTTAAAATATTACGAGAATAAAGTCATAATATTACGAGAATAAAGTTAAAATATTACGAGAAAAAAGTCGTAATATTACGAGAATAAAGTTATAATATTACGAGAATAAAGTCATAATATTACGAGAATAAAGTTATAATATTACGAGAATAAAGTTATAATATTACGAGAATAAAGTCATAATATTACGAGAATAAAGTTATAATATTACGAGAATAAAGTCATAATATTACGAGAATAAAGTTATAATATTACGAGAAAAACAAGTTGTAATATTACGGGAAAACTTAATTTTTAAAATAAGGGCTATTAGAGTGTTCGTACTGTGGAGTTGATTCACCTCAAAATAAATGATCCGCTGAGTTACAGACGTCGCTTTCCCAATATAAGTCTATGGGAAAAAGTCTTTTTGTGCCCAGTCATCACGTGATGGACATGGAAGATGTAGTACCGCCGTTTGGCCACTACGAAAGTCCGGATCGTCGACCGGCACCCTCCCTTGGGGCTTGGTTTTAGCTCCTTTCAACGGAATTGCGTTGCTAGGCAACAGTTTGGGTTCATATTTACTTCCTGTCAGCTGATGTCATTCACATACACTGCAACCGGAAATAAACTGGGACACATTAAGAATGTTTAAAACCGTGTAGCGGTCTAAATATTGTATATTTGTGACATCACAAATGGACAGAACTCCTGACGGCTTGTTTCAAACGCACAGTTTCTGAATACGGGCTGTGCTTATTTCTCCTTATATTGAACGTTTCAATACTTTCACCGTATTTATATAAAGCACTTAAACCTGCTTTATAATATAACAGACATGACAATCTCACTTTTTACAATATGGGACCTTTAATGATGCATGACGAGTACAAAATAACACCCAGAAACAGTATTGCAGCCTCTTTTTAAAGGTGTAACATCTGCTTGTAAATACTGATTTGTACACATTTATTGATAGGATATTACTGAAAAGGTGTGTGAACAACCCAGCAAACACCTTTAAGATAAAGACTGACTATTTATGTTCCTGTTATTCTGTTGGTCTCTGCCCGTCGATGCTGTTGTGAACCCGTCAATGCTGTTTAAGAAGGATTTAAGTACTGTAAGATGTAAAGCGATGCTGCTTTTGAGGGCCGCATGTTGGAGAACTAAGTCTCTGTGTGTGTTATTTTAGATGACAGGTCTGGACATTGAGAAGGACAAGATCATTGAAATGGCGTGCATCATCACAGACGCTGACCTGAACATTTTGGCTGAGGTAACAGAAACACATAAACACAATTAGACCGCCGCTTCTCTTCTATCTCGTCTTGTTAATTCAGCTCATCTGTTCTCTGTCGGCAGGGCCCCAACTTGATAATTAACCAGCCAAACGAGCTGCTGGAAGGGATGTCGGAGTGGTGTATAGAGCATCATGGAAAGGTAAGCTGCTCTTTGTGGAAGGAAAGTAGATAGGAAATCACATAGCAGGGCTGCAGAGTGCGACCATGAAATCTGTCTGTAGACCGTTTGTGTTTAGTGATGTTTACAGCCGCTGTAATTGTGTCTCAGTCAGGACTGACCCAGGCTGTACAGGACAGTAAAATCACCCTGGAACAAGCAGAGTATGAGTTCCTGTCCTTCGTCAGACAGCACACCCCGCCTGGACAGTGTCCCCTCGCCGGTGAGATACTGTTTAGCATCAGCTGCAGTCACTGTGATATCACTCGACTGATTAGGTTCCTACAGTCGTACATCCTGTGATTCCTCTTCCTGCAGGTAACTCTGTGCATGCGGACAAGAAGTTCCTGGACAAGTACATGCCACAGTTCATGTACCACCTCCACTACCGAATCGTTGACGTCAGCACCATTAAGGAGCTTTGCAGGTCAGTGTTGCATCTCCTGTCCTCTGTCCTTTTTTAATTATTATTTTTATTTTCTGTTTAAATAAAATAGAAAATCAATTATTTAAATAAAATATTTAATTAAATTTTATATTATCATATTAGATAACACCGTATAGTGTAATATATGATGAATGGGTACTGCATATAGACAGAGGAAACACAGCTCCTGTTGATGAATAGATACTGTAAATCTTTTTGCATTCATTACAGCTCCATAGTCAACATAGTTAACATTTTATGTGTTCTATATTTACACTGTATACCAAAAACATGCATCATCCTTTGACATTTTTGCACACATTGATGATGTCACTATCATCTCCTCTCTCTGTAATGCTCCAGAAGTGTAACCCCCCCGCCCGTATCTAACACCTGAGCTAGTTAGTATGCATCGTTCCCGGGTTGTGACAGTCAGCTTGTATCTGAATTGTCCTGACGAGCGTCAGGAAACCCTGATCCAACCAAGGTCATTGGTATGAAAGTGGTATAATATGACTGTATAATTAGATAAATGTGTGTTTGTTTCTGTTTAATAAATGCTTTCAGACGGTGGTTTCCAGAGGAATACAAGCTGGCGCCTCACAAGAAAGCCGCCCACAGGTAAACAGAACAAGCTTATGAACATCATCATGTCAAGAATGATTGTGGTTCTTTTTTTTTTTTATCCAACTGAGGTTTTACTTTTGTAGCTTTGGCCTTTGTTGCTATCAGTTATGATTCCACTGAACTCACCGGAGTAACTGCTGAGTCATCACTACTCAATCACTACAACACAGTCAGACAGGCTGGAAACAAACCAACAGTTTATCCACGTTATCTAAACCACACACTGCACTACAGTAAATACAGGAGTTTAAAGCTGAAGCAAGAAGTGTGTCTGTAATCTGTGATAGAGTTCTACAGTTTGGGTGATGCTTTTACCTGTTCAGCTTTATTTATCTTCAAAATCAGTTAAAGTAACCTGGGCTTGTCATGTTTCTTGCCTCAGCTGACGTCCAGATCCGGTTTGAAATGAATCAAAATGATCCTTTAAGCTGACTTTAAAGTTCAGAGGAATGTGCATGATGAAGGGAATACTGTGAAACTGTGGTTTCCTCCTGCAGAGCCTTGGGTGACATCCAGGAGAGCATTAAAGAGCTGCAGTACTACAGAGCCAACATCTTCAAAGCCTCAACGGAGGAGAAGAAGCGCAGGATCGCAGAAAACGGAGGCAGCGCCGATAGTTAACAACAGTTAGCACATACTGTATGAGTGAGACGAGGGAACGTTCAGTGTTGTTACCACTTTTCAGTCAGGGAGATCTCTGTGATTGTCTTCATTGATTTTAGTTTCTGTTCAGTGATCCTTTGTTTCAGTATAGTTGAAAAGTTAAATGTAGAGGTTTCATCTTGTAACCGTTTATTCAAAAGAAATCTATTTTTTTCAAAGTTTAAAAGAGGAGCATTTGAAAAAAAAGTGACCTTGCAGTTTTGTATTTATTAAACTTTAGTCTGGGATTGACTTTCTGTTTCTCTTGTTTTTAAATGAAACCAAATAAACTGATCCCTGAGGAAACCGTCCGTTCAGCCTGTGTCACTTTATCAACTGAATACCACACACACTAAATGGAACAGAGTTCAGACTATGTGGTGCATTCACACTTGTTATAAAGTCTCCACATACTGTACTCCCTGTTACACCTAATGGTGCAATACATCACTTTCTCTCTTTACTAACTGCCAAACTGTAAACTCTAATATTGTACATAGTGTATAGAGTATACTGTAGAGCCGTAGGAACAACACTAGATGGCAGCGTGTTCTGTTTTGCAGTGAGGTAGAAGCCTCAGATGAAGACAGCTGAGATTAACATGAATTCAGATTGTTCAATGATGCAGAAGAAGGACTCAGAATTTAGGATTAACAGAAGCGGTCATTGAAACTAGTTTGGTGTTACAAAGATCTAATTCAAGAGCTTAGTTTACATTGATTTACACTTCATCATTTTCACAGATAAAAAGAATGAATAGGTATAAACATAAGAGACATTTAACTCTTCAGTAGCGTGCAGGATTACCGACCGTTGAATAACAAGTCAACAGGATTTTACATTTGCATTCAGAAAGTAAGTAGTTTGTTATGTTGCAGCCTTCTGCTAAAATCATTTAAATGATTGTTTCCTTCAGCTCTGACTGAATAATGACGAAGCAAAACAACCAAAACAGGATTTTAGAAATAAAGAAAACAGAAGGGAAGTATTCAGGCCCTTAAAATAAAGCTCAGGTAGGCCTACCTCCGATTTCTCTTGATCGTCTTCTCATCATCTTCATCCTCAAAAGGTTCTTAGTTCCAGGAAAGAGTTCCCCCGGTGAAATGGTGCTTTTGAGAGGTTTCCACACCGTGAGCTTTATGGCAGTGACTGACAGAAGCCTTTTCTTCAGGAAGACACATGAAACCTGCTTAGACTTTATATAAAACACATCAAATGTACCGACATTTCTTTTATGCTATTCTATGACATTTTATGACTTCTTTAAGACACACTATACTTACTATATACTATATGACATACTTTACTATACTGTAGTATACTATGATGGTTTTATGACACGCATTACTATGATATTTTTATGACAGTAATCATGACATTTTTTTATGACATAGTATTTTATGAATTTTTAAGACATGCTATACTATGACATTTTTATGACATTTTTTACGACACACTACCATATATTTCATAACAAACTGTACTATCACATTTTATGACATTCAATACTATGACATTTTTATGATATACTATTTTATGACACTTTTATGGCATACTATACTATAACTTCTTTATCACATCATATACCATGATATTTTTTTTATCACATACAATACTATTAATTGTTTTATATATATATATATATATATATGTTTTATATATTTATATACATTTTTTAACGAACAATACTATGACATATTTTTATGACATAGTATATTATGATTTTTTTATGACACACTGTACCATGATATGTTTCATGACAAACTGTACTATCACATTTTATGACATACTATACCATGACATTTTTATGATATACTATACTACATGTTTTACAACGTACTATTTTGTGACACTTTTATGGCATACTATACTATAACTTCTTTATCACATATTATACCATGATATTTTTATCACTATACTATACTATATGTTTAACACATACTATACTATGAATTGTTTTATATACATATATATATATATATATTTATACTTATATGTTTTATATATTTATATAATTTTTTTAATGAACAATACTATGACATGTTTTATATATATAATTGTTTTAAAAAAAACAATACTATGACATTTTTATCACATACTATATTATGAAATGTTTTATATACGTATATGTTTTATATATTTATATACATTTTTTAACTAACATTCATTGTCATTGGTCCGTTGATCACAACATCCTGGTCCTCTGTTCAAACAGAGATTGAGACATTTCTTGGCATTACAATAGTGATGGATGCTGTGACAGCCCTCCTGATCTCCTGTTCATGTCCCTTTTAGGAGGGAAGCAGGAAGTACATCACTGATGATGATCAGCACCTGTGCCTGCTGCTCCTCAGCTATATTAATATATATATATATATATATATATATGGATTCAGTCGGTCTCTCTCTCCCTGAGCAGATGGTTTGTGGTTTCGGTTAAGTTTCTACACTTCACTGTACTCATTCAAGCACACAACACACTACTGATGTTTCTGATTTTACATACTTTATATTGCTATTGTTTCATTTATATTTTGTTAAATTCATTTTTAGTTAAAAGTCATGCGTTGTCCTCTCCTCTGATCAAAAATGACAACTTGCTTAGTATCACATATGCTGCACTTCTTTCAATCCTGTATGTTTGGCTTGATGTAAATCCTCCTACTTTATCAACCAGGTCTGAAAAATCACTACGAATGTCTCCTAACGAGAGATTATCCAACGTAGCGCAGGGAACTTTTAATGAGTTTGTGTAAATATAGTCTCATCTCATTTTTATTGGAGTGCAGCAGATTATTACGGCTTAAACATTTGATTACATGGTTGTCTTCTGACAAGAAAGTTAAATAACAACATTTATGGCAATCAATATTTCAAAGCTATAGCCTTGAACGCTGTATAGTGTGATTTTCATTCATTTTTGCCACCTTGCAGTTTTTTTTGTGCAGATATATACAGGTTCAAAATAAGACATCCTCTTCTCTATGATGTCATCCTGCTCAGATATGTGTCAGAATGATCAAGTAGAGAAGGAAAGCTGGTGATATAAACAGGATCTACAAGGTAGACAATGTGCTACCTTTATACAGACACATCTCCTTCCCCCAAACCTCCTCCTCCTCCTCCTCGTCCTCCTCCTCCTTCTGTCCTCATGAATATTGGGGGATTAATGTGTGCAGGGAGGAGGCAGGGACAAAGGGAGAAAGAGAGGATAGTGATGGAAGAAAGGGAGGGGTTGAGCTGATATCGTCAGAGGCCTGGTAGTGCGCAGGCTCTGTGTGAGCTGGGCTGGCTGCCTATTGATTGGAAAACAACGGGCTGTGGGAGGACAGATAAGGGTGGCTGTGGGCTAACGGGTGAGGAAGGGATAACAGACCAAAGCTCAGACCACGGTGCCATCTTTACCTCCCTGATTTTTGTTTTTCTCCAGATTTCACCGTGGAATGAATGTAACTGCTGCTGCTCGTCATCATCGGTGGGTTTTGCAGCGGAGGGAGGCTCAGGCACAGATTCTCCTCGTCTGAGAAGATCCAGCCTCCACACACCGAGCCATAACAACAGCATCACATCTACTGCAGGTAATCTGCCTTCCTGCTGCACCTCTCATCCTGCTGCTCATCCTCACAGTCCTGACCTCTCTTGAGGTCCTCGTCGTGTGCATCATCTTCCCTTCATCCTTGCCTTGTAACCATGGTTTCCTCCATCTCTCCTTCCTCTCTCTTTTCTCCCTCCCCCACTCTCCTCTTTTTATTTCTCCCTCTGATGAGCTGATGACATGCATTTGCTTGATTTCCATTTCTACCACGGCTGTCTGAATATTGATTTGAATCCATTTCAGTAATAATCAGAATGATTTTTACAGGCATTTTCAATACAAATATGATTCCTGCTTGGAGTCATATTTTGGTTTTAGCCAAGGGTCATAATAGATGTGGGAAATAATTTAATTTCATATTCCCGATACACAGCAGGCTCACACGGATGGATTTAAATAGCACTAGTCATGTGTTGGCATTGGCAGCATTCCTCATTCAGAATTAAATAAACCAACATGTGAGTAAATGGACTTTAAGCATGATGGTGTCATCAATGCTTTTTAAAATCTGCAGTGGAGGAGGTGTTGGATGTGTTGTTTGGTCATGTAGTTGTGGTCATCCCTCCCACAGTAAAAATGGGGCTCCGTTGCATTAAATGACCTCCGGTGAGCTCTTGTGATTGGCTTTTTTCATACCTGCATGCTTGTGGAGCACGGAGACGCACCTGAGACCACGACGACCACCACCACCACCACTCTCAATGAAGGTCACATACAAAACGGCTGACACACATTCCCAAACACGGACATTCAATACCTGCACATCTCAAACAAACACCTCCACACCATCCACACTGCTGGCAGCTCTAATGTGGATGCTATGAATGCATACAAAATAGTCCAGAGTCAACTAAAGCTAGCAGTAAATAGAAAGGCTACAGCAGGACTGGGAAGTACTATTATTGAATTTTCACCCTGCTATATCTCAAAGTAACGGTACCTCCTGCAAAGGTTGGAGTCAGCTCCTAATGTTGCTTATTGAGTAGACCAAATAACCTTAATCACATCTACTGACGGACGCAAGTTGTCAGTCACTGTCACGTAAAAGGGGGCTGATTCATTTCTCTGCTGGAAGGATTCATTCAACCATGAAGTCATTTTCTCAGCAGAGACATATTAAGCCAAAGACAAAGTAGATGCAATTAAAAAAGAATCACAGCAGCATGAAGAGGAGAGAGCTATCTAGCTAAAACACTATCCGGCTGTTGACAGAGCAGCACTTTGCTGAGTGCTGTGATGGGGAGGAAGAGGCTTGCACAAGCTGGTTTTTAAATGGGCTCCTCTGTACTCACCCTCCTTTACTGGCCAGGCCACAGTCCAGTAAAGCACAACGAAAGAAACTTAGGCCTCACTATTGTAATTACACTGCGTCAGAAAACCTGACCGAGGTACAACTTTCTGTTAACCCTCCGAGACCCACAATAGACCTGCTTTAGTCTTCTTTAGGGGGGTCCAGGGTGTCTTTAAGGGGAAGATAGCAGGTCAGCTGTAGATGTCACATAGAAGTGGTGTTCATCATCTGAAAGCTGGGAACCTGAAGATTAATGTGAGATGCAGCACAAGTTGTTCTAGTCATAAATCAGAGAAACATTAATTAATCTCTCACCTCTGAAAGACAGTACAGTTGGTCGGGGTCGGGTTCTCAGGGGGTTAAAAGTCTAACTGCAGCATGACACAAGAACAACTGCTGCTTCTTTTTGCTGATGCACACACATTCATTCATTTCTGTGTCATTTTGTTCTACAATATAAAATATGTCGGTTGTTAACAAGCTAAATAGGATTACTAAACGTCATCAAGCCGAACACTAGTCCGCCTTTACAGCCTCGTTCTGTATACTCATCTGATCGATTCTAACGTTAGCTTTTTACTTCTGCCGATTTCATTTACTCTTCAAAAATCATACATTTGTGGAGATTATCTTCCGGAACAAAACTTGTAAGTATCAAAAACGTTTGTTTGCCACAGAGAGGATTTTCTGCATTAATCCAAAAACCCAATGGAACAATCCCATTGGCTGTTAGTGGAGGGAACCAGAGAGATGATCACTTCCTGTTAGTGGAGGGAACCAGAGAGATGATCACTTCCTGTTAGTGGAGGGAACCAGAGAGATGATCACTTCCTGTTAGTGGAGGGAACCAGAGAGATGATCACTTCCTGTTAGTGGAGGGAACCAGAAAGATAATCACTTCCTGTTAGTGGAGGGAACCAGAGAGATGATCACTTCCTGTTAGTGGAGGGAACCAGAGAGATGATCACTTATTGGTTGGCCTACAAAAATGCGTCATCCCTGAAGCACTCTATCATTTTATGCATATACTGTATGTACTGTCAAAACTCTATTATCATAATAGTCAACCCCCAAACGTGCTGTAAAAATGTATCCTTGGACGTGTACTATTATATACAACTGGTGCTTGCGTTGACATTAGAAGATGAGTCCATCTCTCTAAATCAGAATCATTCTCAGAGCAACATTATGATTATCTGACTCCATTTATGACACAAATAATGCATATATTTTTACACCCATATATGTGTCAAATCCCTTAAAGAAAACCTAAAGACTAGCCTTACTATAATATATCATATTATGGACTATACTTTCATGTCCCAGAAGGTTGGAAACCTCATCAGTCTAATCCCAGTAGATGTACTTAATTAATGTGGTTTACCAGTAGAAGCCAACTGGTTGGGTTCCCTTTGGGACCCGGTCCCCTTCTGGCACATCTACCTCCATCTCCTCTTTGTCTAGACAGCATGGTGCCATTCCATATGAGGTGAGGCAGGCGTGATTTAGATAAATCCTTCAGGGTAAATCTAACAGATGAGAACAGATGCAGTCTTTCCTTTTAAACAGCTGCTGCAGCAGTGGCCGTGCCTCATTAAAGGAAGGCTGATGAAACCTGCTGATTTAGCAACAACAATGCATTAAACACTCTGTGACCACCTCTCTCTCTCTGTGCAGGGATCAGAGACTAGCAGACAGGGGACACTATGGAAGCCCCTCTTGTGTGCTTGGATGAGGAGTTTGAGGACCTCCGGCCCTGCCGCATGGACGAGCTGGACCACCCGGCGCTCAAACACTCCTCTTACTCCACCACCACCACCACCATCCCCTTGGCCTCCATCACCCGCGAGGACTTCTCTGAGCTGGAGAACTTCTCTGAGATGATGAGCTTCAAGTCGATGGAGGACCTGGTGAACGAGTTTGACGAAAAGCTCAACGTCTGCTTCCACAATTACAACACCAAGACGGAGGTCCTGGCGCCCATACGCAACCAGTCACACAACCAGGAGGATGAGGAGAGGCTGCAGGATGAAGAGTGAGTGACCACACAGATAATAATATATGTTTGTGAAGGTTCTCAGTCATACAGGTCATGGTATCCGAGTCAAGGGTTAAATCAGCAGCAACTGGACTTGGTTTAGATTCTTGAAGATGTTTCACTTCTCATCCAAGAAGCTTCTTCAGTTCTGGCTGAATGGAAGGGGAACCATTCTTCATCCTGAAGGAGCTTCTGGTCAAAATACTCATAGCTTAAGGTCCACTTACTAACGTGCAAATGTTCTGGGGCTTTCAGCTACCTTTTGTGGTATTCGTCAGTCTCTATTTTCTAGCCTGCAGTGTGCAAAACTGAGGTTTTAATGGATCTGTTACAGTTCAGTCTGACCTAAACTGGCACTTATAGCACTTATCAAAAAGCATTTGCATTGCAGTGTTCGGGTTTTCTGCAGTAAGTCGGACTCATTTCCGGTGGAGGTTGGCCACCAGGGCTGCGCTTTGTCACCAATCCTGTTGGTGATATTCATGGACAGGATATCGAGGCGTAGTCGGGGGGAGGAGGGTTTGCAGTTCAGTGTGCTAAGGATCTCATCGCTGCTTTTTGCAGACGATGTGGTCCTGTTGGCATCATCGGTCTGTGACCTCCACTGGATCGGTTCGCAGCCGAATGTGAAGCGGCCGGGATGAGGATCAGCACCTCTAAATCTGAGGACAATGTTCTCAGCAGGAAACCGATGGATTGCCTACTCCGGGTAGGGAATGAGTCCTTACCCCAAGTGAAGGAGTTCAAGTACCTCGGGGTCTTGTTCGCGAGTGAGGGGACTATGGAACGTGAAATTGGCCGGAGAATCGGAGCAGCGGCGCGGTATTGCATTCGCTTTATCGCACCGAAAAGAGAGCTGAGTCGAAAGGCAAAGCTCTCAATCTACCAGTCAATCTTCGTTCCTACTCTCACCTATGGTCATGAGGGATGGGTCATGACCCAAAGAACGAGATTGCGGGTACAAGTGGCCGTAATGGGTTTCCTCTGGAGGGTGGCTGGCGTCTCCCTTAGAGCCAGCTGAGGTGGTTCGGGCCTGGTCGCCTCCCTAGGGAGGTGTTCCAGGCACGACCAGCTGGGAGGAGACCACGGGGAAGACCCAGGACTAAGTGGAGAGATTATATCTCCACACTGGCCTGGGAACGCCTCGGGATCCCCCAGTCAGAGCTGGTTAATGTGGCCCGGGAAAGGGAAGTTTGGGGTCCCCTGCTGGAGCTGTTGCCCCGGCGACCCGTCCCCGGATAAGCGGTTGAAGATGAGAGAACTTTTCAGCTGACATATTGCTGCATTTGGGCTTTGTGATGCAACCTGGGCCAACAGGAACATTATAAAGTGATAGAAACGACCACAAATATAGTGACATAATAAAAGACTATTCCTCCAGCCCTCTGTGTTACCTACACACAAGCATAGGCATTATGCTGTCATCAATACCGCACACAACACACTGTCAAGGCCAGAACAGTGGCTCAGCACGTCCCACATGGCAAAAGCCAAAAATATTGGCAGACCGCAACGTCCCAAACAACCCGTCAATCAGCAGGTATGACCCCGCCCTCCCCAGCTCCACAGGCGGGCTGCATGTTGAATAATTCAGTGTTGTACGCCTCAGTTAGCTTTGGCTCATGTTGGTGTGTCTCTGTCTCTGTCTCTGCCTCTCCACCAGCTGGCTGCCTGATCCTCCTCCTTTAGCTAGCAGGCACTGAGGCAGAAATACACTCGTCTTCACACTGTGGATAGGAATCATGCTAAAAGTAGCCTGACTGTCGGTGATAGAGGAGAGTTTTTGGAAGGAATCACATGACGTTAAAAATGAGTCTGTATTGAAGGATAAAGCTTTGACTGATTAGCCCACAGAACACATGGCTGTGTGCTACAGTACTACACTAATCTGCATGTTATAACCAAGACGTGAACCTAATGCCTCACACTGACGTTGTGGCTCAGACAGGGAAGTCAGTATATTCCAGTCAAACTGTTCAAACCTCCTGTGGAGTTTTTGTCATAAACAATGTCTCATTGTTTCTCTCATTTCATAACAATACTCGCAAGTAACAATCCAGGCTGTGACTTCAAATCACATTCACTAGATATGTATTCGCCTTAAGCAGATCTTAATGATGTTTGTTGTGTTATGGCCTATAGGAAAAATATCTCTGTTCCCTGGAGGGTGTCCTCTGATTTAAAGGGACTCATTTAAAACCGGAGAGCCTTACAGGGACGTGTCTAGAAGGTAACCCAGAATTTGCAAAACTCTCGCAAGATGGTTGAGGTTAGGCATTGAACTCCAATAGTTAAGGTTAGGCATTGACCTCCAATAGTTAAGGTTAGGCATTGACCTCCAATAGTTAAGGTTAGGCATTGACCTCCAATAGTTAAGGTTAGGCATTGACCTCTAATAGTTATCGTAGGCATTGACCTCCGATAGTTAAGGTTAGGCATTGACCTCCAATAGTTATCGTAGGCATTGACCTCCAATAGTTAAGGTTAGGCATTGACCTCTAATAGTTAAGGTTAGGCACTGACCTCCAATAGTTAAAGTTAGGCATTGACCTCCAATAGTTATCGTAGGCATTGACCTCCAATAGTTAAGGTTAGGCATTGACCTCTAATAGTTAAGGTTAGGCACTGACCTCCAATAGTTAAAGTTAGGCATTGACCTCCAATAGTTATCGTAGGCATTGACCTCCAATAGTTAAGGTTAGGCATTGACCTCCAATAGTTAAGGTTAGGCATTGACCTCTAATAGTTAAGGTTAGGCATTAACCTCTAATAGTTACGGTTAGGCATTGACCTCTAATAGTTAAGGTTAGGCATTGACCTCCAATAGTTAAGGTTAGGCATTGACCTCTAATAGTTAAGGTTAGGCATTGACCTCTAATAGTTAAGGTTAGGCATTGACCTCCAATAGTTAAGGTTAGGCATTGACCTCTAATAGTTAAGGTTAGGCATTGACCTCCAATAGTTAAGGTTAGGCACTGACCTCTAATGGTTGAGGTTAGGCATTGACCTCTAATAGTTAAGGTTAGGCATTGACCTCTAATAGTTAAGGTTAGGCATTGACCTCTAATAGTTAAGGTGAGGCATTGACCTCCAATAGTTAAGGTTAGGCATTGACCTCTAATAGTTAAGGTTAGGCATTGACCTCTAATAGTTAAGGTTAGGCACTGACCTCTAATAGTTAAGGTTAGGCACTGACCTCTAATAGTTAAGGTTAGGCATTGACCTCTAATAGTTAAGGTCAAGCATTGACCTCATTTGCTCCATTTCTCCCCACTGAGCAGCTTTAGTTCGGTTTATTTATCTTTCGGGAAAACATTTCCAGAGTGAATGAATTCTCTGACAGGGAAATGTTTCATATCATTCATTTTCTTTTCCTTCTGGCCAACACTTGGTTATGATTGCTTGGTATTGAACCGCTGACCCTGTTTATGTTGAGTGCTGGCACAGTAATGGCATGCAGGCCTGCTGGGTGAGGTAAGCCAGGAGCTGAATGGTGTCCAGTGTGTGTCCGGGTGTGGGCAGTGCCACTGGGAGCAGGGCAGCAGGCCTGAACTAACCTCTCAGTAGAGAGGAAGAAAAACAACACAAAGGACATTTCTCTGCCAGTTTGATGTCATTCGTCCTTCAGACAGACGCTGCTGCTCCGGGTTGCAGTCGGAGACCGCCGGCACAATGATGTGAGAAGCTTTATCTAAATCTCTGCTAAAGGATACCTTTTACTGAGTAGTAAGCTGTTTTGTTTTTTCTGTTGTGCATTGTTCCTCTGCAGCCTCCAGCTCTGCGTATTGACCTCAATCATTGACTTGCCACATTGAAATATTGACAGAGTTGCAGGCTGCTGAAGACGGGTCTGAGTAGCCGTCCTTATAACCAGGGAGATAACTCTAGCTCTAGTTATATAACTGTGGGTGTGGATACACCAGCTTACCGTGGTAGATGGCCTTTAGAGCTATAAGGCCAATATAGTGTTTTGATGCTTGTTTTTCTCTATGTGTGTGTGCCCTTGCTTATATGTGTGCATATTCTGTGTGTTGTTTTGCAGTGTGTGGGATGCTCTAACTGACAACTACATCTCCACCTGGGACGACTCAGAGGGACTCAACGGCAATCTGTCTGAGCAGGAGGTACAGGTCACTACACATCTTTCTATTTGGTGTAGATATATAATAATAACTCCACATTTTTTGACAAACTTTTTAGAAATGAAAATGTTCCCTATTGTCGGTCCCACTAGTTTATAAGGGCTGTTTTTACTGTTATGGTTTTATATCTGTAGCTGTCTGGTTCATTCTTTCTGAGGCTTCATTTCATGCCGACTCTTGAAGACAAGCTTGCCCAACCTTGACTGCTCTGCCATTCAGCAGAGGTCTCCCTCTTCCTCCCCCACTCCCTTAATTGGCTGTCACATACAAAAATTGGACAGCCGGCGCTCAGCAGTCTGGGCCATGTTTGAGCTGGTCAAGGCCGGAGCAGAACGATTTAGTCTCAGAGGAAGATGGTTGTTGGTGTGAGTGCTCATATCCAGCTATAAACCCTGCCTTCAGTCCAGTTGATGGGATTCTCTCAAACTTAAAATGTTTATACCAAAACACCAGTAAATATTTCACAAGGGACACATTTCCTTTTCTTATGGATATTGTGTATACTAAGTGAACTAGTTCTTCTGCCACAGCACCTTTAATTCCTGAAGTTCTTGTATTTATTCCAAACATACCAGGATCACAAAATACATCTGCTTGCTGTGTTTTTTTTGTTCAGAAACCAAAGTGTTGGACACATTCACATTTTAACCTGATCACCAGGGGTCACCCTATAATTCATCATGACAGGAACATGAATGTCTGAACCATGTTTCAGAGCAAGTTGTTGAGTCATTTAGAGGAAAGGTCACATCTGGGAACCATGAATGTTTGGGTCTGGACCGACAGATCGATTCTTCACATTACAATTAACTTCACTATCAAAACTGTATGAAAGGTAAATTTTGCAAATAAGTTAATAAACGAGGTATAAACTACTAAAACTACGATGTAGTATCTGGGCCACAGTCAGGAAAAAGAGAATAAAGTCATAAGTTTAAGAGAAAAAAGTCATAATATTATAAAGTAGTAATTGTACGTGTTATTTTAGAGGGTAAATAGTGTGAAAATGAGGAACGTGGAGCATCTTGTGAAGTTCTACTTTAGTTTAGGTTTCACAAATAACCAAATACTTCATCAGCTCCACATTAGCATCAGTATCAGGATCTGGAAAAGATTGTGCAAGAAACTGCGTTTATTCTGAAGAAAGAAGCACACGGTCTTGGGGGAGAATACCTCTTTGGTGGAGGAGGAAATCACTTGTTTTCTCATAGAATTATTATCATTAAATTACAACTTTTTTTCTCATAATATTATGATTTTATTCTCGAAATCTCCGATTTGTTTCCCCTCAATGTGGCCCTACAACTCTGAGGTATAAAACACAAACAAATAGAATAGCAAATTGCTTTTTACTAAATAATTTAAAACCTTTCAGATATTTATATAAATGAGTGTGACTGATCTCTGCTTCCTTTGGAAAATGATTCGGTTCATTAATTCCAGTGCATATAAGACAAGTTGTTCTTGCCTCATTCTCTTAGTTAGACATGCTGTCGTAGTCATTCGTTTGTTGTTCCCACGTTTCGTCTCACATTCTGCAGATCCACGAAAAAGAGGAGGAGGAGATGAATGAGAAGAATGACAACGCCAACTGCCTGAAGGAGGAGCCTCTCATCACAGCTGATCAGGTGTGTGTGTGTGTGTGTGTGTGTGTGTGTGTGTGTGTGTGTGTGTGTGTGTGTGCGTGTGTGTGTGTGTGTGTTTTAAAAATTAGGAAAAGGAAAGCAGGTTGTAACATGAGACTCGTCTCAGAATGGTGCATGAGTCATTTTCACCTTTTACCTGCCACTTTTCACACATCATGCATTTTTATTTACAATAATTGTATTTGTTGGAATCTACAACTGGGGGGGGGTCAAACCACGAACGCCTCAGGTAACCCAGTGCAGGGAGGCCGGAATGGTGGAAATGTGCTCAAATGGTCCGGATCTTGTATTTTTGCACAAGCTGGAGGCAGTTCTTTGATTTCTGGGGCAATAAGATAAGAGAAGATATTCCTTTATTAGTCCCACAGTTGCAAAATTTGCAATCTAGATGGGTCGAAATGAAGGCATGTGTAACGGTTTAAGAAATGATTTATTCTTTGCAATGCTCCTGGACAAATATATCATCAGCTTAACAACGGGAGAAAGTAAATGACTGAGAACAGAGCCCTGAGGAACCCCAGACACATCTTTGCATTGCTCGATGCATTCGATGCATACATTACCTTTTCATTTGGTCTATTTTGCCTACGTGTCCTGTAGGACAGTTTGGAGTGTTACTGGACTGATCATTTATCGTGCTGGTATCGGAGTTTAGACAGACGCCTGCCTAAATCCAAGGCTGCCTCTGCCGCTCACTGCTGTTGTAGACACTAATATGGATTTAGGTACAATACGTACACTACAGGAGGCTTCTGGCATGTTAGTGGCCTCGCTCTACTGACAAATGGATGGTTATGGATGTGAGTACTTATCCCTGTCTCCTTATCTCTTTCCTGTCCATCCACCTGTCTCGCTGTATCCTTCCATCTCTCTCTCTCTGTCTCTCTCTCTCTCTCTCTCTTCAAGGTCATTGAGGAGATAGTGGAGATGATGGAGAACTCTCCGGATCCGGGAGAAACTGAGGAGGAGGATGAAGAGGAGAGCAGCCCCTGCTCCTCCAGGACCAACCCCTCCCTGCTGGAGGAGATCCGGCAGCTGTCGCAGGCCTCCAACAACAACTGCTCCTACGAAGGTAAAACTGGAAATAATCCACGTTACTGTTTGTTTGTTTGTTTCTAATTAATGCAATTTCCTCCTAACTGGCACTCAGGCAGCAGCTGTTAAGAGTCATTTGTTCATTTAACTCAGTTGGTCTGGGATGTGTAATAAGCAGCATATTTGTCCACTCCCATGTTGATAAAATAATATAAAAATTGTGTGATTAATTTGTGATTCATCGTGATTAAATATTTTAATCGACAGCCGTAGTCTGAATTTATATCACTAAGCCTTACCCTTGAGTCTTCATGTCTTTCACCTCTAATCAGTGTTACAGACTTAATACTGTTGCACTAAATGAAACCCAACCATCCCTCTCTCCCTTCATCTCCACCGCAGGCCTGAGCCTGATGCCCAGCTCAGCGCTCGTTGAGCTTCTGGAAAGGGTCGAGGCCGCCATCTGCGAGTACTCCGAGGAGCTGGTCAGTCAGCTGGCTCGGCGCGAGGAGCTGGAGTTCGAGAAAGAGGTGAAGAACACGTTCATCACGGCCCTGATGGAGGTGCAGAACAGGCAGAAGGAGCAACGAGACAGCAGTAAACGCCGACGCCGGGACAAGGCCCTGAGCCTGCAGGGCGGGGGGACGGTCCCTGTGATCGGAGGAGGGAATACGGCCTCCTCCCCGGGCCACACGGAGAAGACGGGGAGCATGCCTGTCAAGGTGAGAGGCAGGGAGGGGTGGCCTGCTGGGCTTTATGCACCTTTCATTTCATTTGAGTGTGCAAACCTGTGCTCTCATCAGTGTCACTACACCAGAGGTAGTTATGCCACAATGGACCGGATTTATTAAGGAAATGGCGTCGTGCAAATGTGCACTGTGGTTTTCATTGAGTTAAATGAGAGAAAAGGTGAAACCATGTAGTGCCTGACAACAACCCCCCCCCTCCCTCTGACTGTACACATAATGGATCTCCGCCCATTAGTCTGTTAAGTATCTTCCAGGAAAGATCCTAAAGTGACCGGTCGTCTGCATCCAGTCTCCTCCTGTCCAGTAACGTTAGGAAACAACCTAATGGATATTTCCCACCATGCAATGCAGCAGCAGTGTTTTTATGTTGTGACTGCTGCATACCTGAGGCTGCATTACTAAACTCATATAAGTAATATAATCAATAAAGCTAACAGCTAACATCTCGCTGCATGATGTCATGTTTGGAAGGAAGTGATGAAGCTCGTAATAATGCTCTGTGTGTGTGTGTGTGTATGTGTGTGTGCGTGTGTGTGTGTGTGTGTGTGTGTGTGTGGTTGTGACCTGCAGCGTTTCAGCATGGAGGGACTGTCTAACATCCTGCAGACGGGCATCAGACAGACATTTGGAAGCACAGGGAATGAGAAACAGGTAAGGTCAAAGGTCAAATGTTAAAATGAGGTTGTGTTTACGTTTTTACGAGTCGGGCCCATACTTGGTAATTTCATAATATGTCTGAGGAATGTACTTAGAAATGTAATATCAACCGTAACAGACAGGAGCTACTGAGGGTATATAAACTGCTATGGTAGTGCTCATTGATTATAGTGAGGTTGCCTCTCATGGTGCTGTGGTTAAGCTACAGCTGTACTAGAACTCATTAACAACAGGAAGGGCCTTGCACCAGCTGTGCTGTGGCAGCCTTGGCAGTGCAGGGGTCCTTTAAGGCCAGGACTCCCAGTACAGTAGTATACAGTAGTATATATACGCCACTGCCTCAGTCCAACGCACAGTTGAGGTCGTACACAGGGATGATTGGCCTACTCTGTGTATCTGATCTGTGGTGATAGTGTAAGTAAGCAATATGCTTTGGTCTCTGTTTCGTCCATATGAATTACAGGAAAATGCGTATATATAAACGAGAAGTTTGATTTATAAATGAATGTTTTTCAGCTGATCATAGTTGAACATAGAGGTCTGTTCGCTCCAGTTTTAGGCATTACTGGATGGAAACAAACCTTTCACAGCATCAGGTGACATTTAGAATTTAGATATGGTAGCGTGTGGATTAAAAGATCTGTCAGTGAGTTTGGGAGTGTCAGCAGTTGGTGGTGTCTGCCGTTCACACTGAACGCTGTTCAGGTTGTTGTCAGGTTGTTCTCATGTTGTTCTCATGTTGTTCTCGGGTTGTTGTCAGGTTGTTGTCAGGTTGTTCTCATGTTGTTCTCATGTTGTTCTCAGGTTGTTGTCAGGTTGTTCTCAGGTTGTTGTCATGTTGTTCTCATGTTGTTCTCATGTTGTTCTCATGTTGTTCTCAGGTTGTTGTCAGGTTGTTCTCAGGTTGTTGTCATGTTGTTCTCATGTTGTTCTCATGTTGTTCTCATGTTGTTCTCAGGTTGTTGTCAGGTTGTTCTCAGGTTGTTGTCAGGTTGTTCTCAGGTTGTTCTCATGTTGTTCTCATGTTGTTCTCAGGTTGTTGTCAGGTTGTTCTCATGTTGTTCTCAGGTTGTTGTCAGGTTGTTCTCAGGTTGTTGTCAGGTTGTTCTCAGGTTGTTCTCATGTTGTTCTCATGTTGTTCTCATGT
Source organism: Sebastes fasciatus (assembly GCF_043250625.1). Lineage (NCBI taxonomy): Eukaryota > Metazoa > Chordata > Actinopteri > Perciformes > Sebastidae > Sebastes > Sebastes fasciatus. The sequence continues at coordinate 31,430,912 of NC_133810.1, read as the reverse complement.
TGTTCTCAGGTTGTTGTCAGGTTGTTCTCAGGTTGTTGTCAGGTTGTTGTCAGGTTGTTCTCAGGTTGTTCTCGGGTTGTTGTCGGGTTGTTGTCAGGTTGTTGTCAGGTTGTTCTCAGGTTGTTGTCAGGTTGTTGTCAGGTTGTTGTCAGGTTGTTCTCAGGTTGTTGTCAGGTTGTTCTCAGGTTGTTCTCAGGTTGTTGTCAGGTTGTTGTCAGGTTGTTGTCAGGTTTTTCTCATGTTGTTCTCATGTTGTTCTCAGGTTGTTCTCAGGTTGTTCTCAGGTTGTTCTCAGGTTGTTCTCAGGTTGTTCTCAGGTTGTTGTCAGGTTGTTCTCAGGTTGTTCTCAGGTTGTTGTCAGGTTGTTGTCAGGTTGTTGTCAGGTTTTTCTCATGTTGTTCTCATGTTGTTCTCAGGTTGTTGTCAGGTTGTTGTCAGGTTGTTGTCAGGTTGTTGTCAGGTTGTTCTGAGTCTGAACATTTTGAGCTTCTCTGTTTTCAGTATCTAAACACAGTTATTCCATATGAGAAGAAAGGCACCCCTCCATCTGTTGACGACCTGCAGATGCTCACAAAAAGTAAGTAGCCCAGCCCGTACCCTCTCCCCCCCCACAACATCTGTATCAAAGACACATCATAATTACTGTCTGGAACTAAAGTGTCCACCCAGAGATGATGTATGTTTTATTTCCTCCTCGTAGTTCTTTATGCCATGAAGGAGGACAGTGAGAAGGTGCCTACACTGCTAACCGACTACATACTGAAAGGTAAACATACATTTCATTGTTTTTGTTGCCTGACATCAGACATTTCTGATTCTTACATAGAGTCCCTTTAACATTAATGTCCACTATTTGTCCTCTCCAGTCTTGTGTCCTACCTAAAGCACCACCAGGCCAGGGGGGGGGCCACAGTGTGACGGAGACGGCGTTCCAACCTTCCTCTCCTCTGGCCCGAGCTGCATGGCCTCCCATCTTTTACCATTATCAACCATTGGATCCTCCTCACCATCGACATTATTGTATTCACCTCAACTATGACTACTGCCTTTCGCTGAGCTCACTCCCCCCCCCTCCTCCTGCACATTAAGCTCAGGCCAAACCCCCAAACGGCCATCTGAATAGTTAAACAAGTGGAATCCCTCTTTTAAAGGACTTCACTAATGGAGCATGACATGCTATTAATGATCACAACACCACTTCGGTGCAGGGAGACGCGCTGTTGTTGCTTTCTTTTCCTTCATTTCATTTTGTTTCCTCTAACAGAATCTCAAAGTTGCCAAGTTCTGACACTCATTCCTAAACCGAGCTCTTCCCCACTGGGTTCTGTTGATTGTTGTATTCATTGATTCATAAGGACTACACTGTAAAATAACCTCCCTGTGTTGTTTCAGATGAAAACAGTGACTCATTTGAATACTAAAGCCATGCACCTTTTTCTGCCAGTTTACGAGTACTGTAGCTCCGCGTGGAGGAGAAGAAACACACGACTACTACGGGTGCCGTGCAGCGCATTATAAAGCTTCTTTTCTTTTTTGCGTCACTATCTGAATATCCAGTGCACTTCGGACTTTTTTGAAGTTTCTTTTAATTTGTAATATCTAAATATTTGATATAAACTCTGTTGCTGATTTTTCTACTTTTATTTACTGTGCCATTTGAGCGAAAGGGTTCTGTGCATTCCACCCTGTTCAGCCACGTGGAGGCGCATCACCGAGAGTCGTCCTTGAGATATAGAGCATCCCCCCGATGAGATGAGCTCATTTCAATAAAAAGGCATGCATATTAGCATATTTATGACTTCCTTTGCTTCATGTAGGTGAATGTTACATCGCTAATCGCAAAATTCTAATAAACATTGTACCCTAAAGTGGTGACTGCATCTGCTTCTGTCTGTCTTTACCTTCGGAGTTCAGCAGCTGACGTGATCAGCTGCAAGAAGACTGCAGCAGCTTCACGTGGAGACGTGGACGGGGTTAACTCTGAATGATACTGGATTTAGGTCTTCTGATAATGTATTTAAAAAGAGATGAGCACGACATCTTCTGTATCAGCCTTTGCATGAGAAGTACAGTACATGTGTATGGCTATAGGCCTGCATGTTAGTCTCTCAGATTGCTTATACTTCCACATCACACTTTGCAAAATGCTGTTTGCCCTGTTGTTACGCCCCCCACCCTTGGGCAGCCACAGAACACACCTTTAAAACTCTCAAATCCTATAGGATTTATTAACAAAGAAATATAATATAAGACAATATAAAGTCCTAAACTGAGAGGCAGCAAAACCACCAGCAGTTCCCACACCAGAAGCTTCTCCCTTCTGCTGCTGCAGGTAGTACAAGAGCTTTTAAACACTTCCTTTCCAATCTCGTTGAGCAGTGCAGCACTTCCTTTCCAACCTCGTTGAGCAATGCAGCACACCTGGGCACCTCGTTGAGCAGTGCAGCACACCTGGGCACCTCGTTGAGCAGTGCAGTACACCTGGGCAGCTCGTTGAGTAGTGCAGCACACCTGGGCACCTCGTTGAGGAGTGCAGCACACGTGGGCACCTCGTTGAGCAGTGCAGCACACCTGGGCACCTCGTTGAGTAGTGCAGCACACCTGGGCAGCTCGTTGAGCAGTGCAGCACACCTGGGCACCTCGTTGAGTAGTGCAGCACACCTGGGCAGCTCGTTGAGCAGTGCAGCACACCTGGGCAGAGCTACTAGAGCGGGAAAAGGGACAACAGCACAGAAAACACATACAGCCGTAACACCTATCATAAATAGCAAATATGTGATGCTTCTTAAGAGATTCATGTACATGCTTGTCATTATTTTTTTGCAGCAAGTTATCTAGATTTAAAGGTGTTAAATCATCAGATTTGTCTTAATCCTTCTCTGACACTCAACATGTGTCTCTTTTCCTTCAGATGCAGCATCATACCAACAGCACTCCTCATGTGATTGATCAGAAACACGACTACAACTATTACGAGTGTTCTAAGTAGGAGACCCTCCGTTGGGGTTAACATTTAGATGATAGTGTGTCCTCCTAACATCAGGGGGTTTTCTCCTGTATTTCCCAGATAGAGTCAATCTGCTGCCCTCTGGTGGTTCACTTTAAATCTCAGGATGCACAAACAACTGAAGAAGAATGGAAACAGATGTCGAGTCAAATACATAAAACAACCGGTTTCTTGTTCTGGAGAGAATTCGCTTGGAAAATAAATATAAGATATTTCTCCAAATACTTCCAAATATAAAAGAAGACTAAGCTCTCAGTGCTGGAGAAACTGTGGAGAAACTGTGGCGACAGTAACGCAAATCATTGAATTTGTTTTGGTCAGAAGTTTTTAAGTTTACAGAAGATATTTAAAAAAAAAAAAAAAATCTGTATTTAAAAGCAGAGAATATCCTACTCAGGAAACCTCCAACTGGTCTCGGTAAAGATGAACGTTACTTATTTAGAATACTAAGAATCAAAGCACAAAAACCTAAACAACCAGATTTTATAAAATGGAAAAGTTTAATTCAAGAAGTAAAAGTTATGGAAAAGGGAACTCACAAAATCAGGAATATGGACGATGTTTTTTTTTTGTTTATTTAATTTATTATTATTATTATTATTATTATTATTATTATTATTATTATATTTCTGTCTTTGTATTATTATTATTATTTTTTATTTTATTTTATTCTATTCTATTTAAATTTTAATTTAATTTTGAATGTTGAAGTTGTTTTCTCTAGTGTTCTTATTGTGTTCGTCTCTAGGCTCAACTACTTAAAAATTGGTTTATAAACTATTGTAATTACGAACTGTAAATTACATACACGAAAACAACCTAAAAATAAAATAAATCTCAGGATGACCTCTGGGAATGTGCAACACATAATAACTGAAATACATATTAGAATTGGAAATTAATTAGGATAGTTACATCCAGATAGTTACTTTAAAATAGTGTAACCACTTAAATGCTGCTGAAGATTGAATTCTATCCAGCGATTGATGATATTGTGCATTATTATGTTGTCTTTTAGAAAATACATGTTGTGGACATACAAATTGTTTCTGAAATGACATCACAAGGACTCGTTTATTGTATTTATCTGATATTCAATATATTTTTCTATTGCATTCTTTTATATTTTTCCTTGACATTTCAGTACATTTTTATCGATGATATTTTCCAATATATTTTCCAATGAAACATCATTTTTCTATAATTTTTCACTTATATTTTTCTATGATATCTTAGTAAATTTTTCTATGATATTTTTACTGTTTTTACTCTTGAAAAGGTTTTTACTGTCTTACGGGGTCAGTGCTAGGCGTGTGCTTATAGCATTCATGAGGTTATATTGTACAGTTTGTAAGCAAAGATTTAATTTATTAATGCCTTCAAAATGTATATAATTTATGTGTTATGGTTGAGTGTGTCTCCATTCATACATTTTTATGGCGTGGCTCTCGTCATATTTTTCCGGTCTTGGGCTTCTAAGATATTCCTTCATTGTATTGCTGGTTGTTTCTGACTGTTGTGGTTGTGAGAGGCGGCGTCCTGGCGGTGCATTCACAGATGAATCCTATTGTGTAATCATGTCGTCTCTTTCCTGATTGGTGTCTGTGCCTCACCTGAATATTTAAAACTGGCATTACTGCTTCAGTGATCATGCTGATGAATGACAGCTTCGTTTGTTCTTTATTATCTGTGAGTGATTTGTGTCTTCTGTTCTTACTACTGATATTACATTTCCCCTGTACTGGCTCATCATGGCCAGATGATGGCGTGACTGCACTGCAGTTTGATTTCTGATTATTAATCTACACTCCAGAAGTCATTTCATCTGTTTCTGGTGCAAATCATCGTGCTGAGCTTTATTAAAGTTTCATTTTCTAAATGCGAGTGGGATCATACGGCTTCTCCCACCTCGGATAAAGACATCCTTTTATAGAAAAATAACAATCTGCTTTGTAATTTAGTCTCTTTGTGGAAAAACACAGACACACGAGTGATAATTTCTCTTTTAATTGAAAATTTTATACAAAGCGTTTTCCATGAACATAAATATGGAGGATACAAGTGCACGTCGATGTCCACAGTTTAGGCCTACTATGAATGAGCACAAGTTTGTCCACAGTTAGTGATACAATCCATCACGTCTTTAGCTTGTGTGCTCTTCTACATCATCACTGTATAAAAATAAAGGCTCGTCTTGAATACATTTTAATGTTCATAATGTAAAGACCCATTCTGAAGTCAAAACACGGCAGCTGTAAAGACTCTGTAGGAAGTTCCTCACCAAATTCAACTTTCCATCCACTCTTTCCATTTTGCATTAAAAACATTACAAAACCACCGAATCTTCAAGATGCAAGCGTTTGTCGAGTTTTTGCCAAACAGGTCACAATGTTCAGAAACGCTCTGTAAAGGACGCTCTCGTGTTTCTCTTCAACATCATCGAGTTTCAAATGATTCATCTGAGAACTGTGTTGTTATTCTGACATCCTGCGCACAAACATACAGTTTGCTCCAGTGTAACGACGATACAGCAGAACAGACAGTCTGATCACTATCATTATACATATGTCTCTTTTGTTCCAAATCCAAATGATATTTCAACAGATAGAGAAAGAAAAAAGCCACGGTTAAAAAGATATCTGGATTTCCAGATGTTTCTGATCCCACAGTTCATGTTCCGTTCAGTGTGAATGTGCTGAGATCATTAAGTCGGATCCACTCGGATCCATTCTGTAATAAAAGTGTTCTGAATATAAAAACTACGCCGACATTGTTAATACGGTGAGAATCTCAGTGGCATCGACCGTGTATCACGAGCTACAGCTCTTCTTCTTCATCAACACTGACTGAACAAAAAGCTCAGCGGCGTGAGTTCTTTCTGTTTTATTTAAAATATGCACTGATATTTCTTCTTTTAATGGAAACTAGCTTTTGAGCCAACATCCAGTGCACATTTGGTTCAGTAGTATTACTCTAAGCCAACATATATTTGACAATAATCTGTAGGTTGCTTTACTCCTCCAGCTTTAAGGAGGAATAGTGTATCTCCTCCATCTCCTCCTGGTAGGATAATGGTAGCAGATCACTAACTAAGCACCTTAAAACACCTTTTTTGATTTAGAGAAACTCATATCAGCTTGCGAACTGTTACTTGGCAACGTCAATCAAATAGGAGAGAAGGTTCGTCTAGAAAAGCATAAAGCCTGTGGCTTTTGGCAGTGAATCCAAACACTTCCATGTCATTTTAAACAGAGTCCCCCCCGCTGACCCAAAAACAAACTACAGCATATAAAGAGAGCGTGTTGGACTAATGAAGCGTTACAGAGTGTATATCTTTGGTTCAGTATCCAGTGTTGCAGGCAGACATATGACCTGTATTAGATGTTCCACACAGCCTGAGGCCAACAGGAAGCTTTGCTGCACATTTATCTGAAAATAAATATTATATTTACAATTTCAATTCTGCAGGCAACTTTCAAATGATCACAAGTGTATTAGCGACGTCACCGTGCTGCAGTTCTGAAGTGCTCAATGTTATAAGAAGCTTTTGCTAATCTGTGTTTAAAGAATTGAGTCTAAGAGCATTTTATGAAGCGAACCACCGACGGAAGTGAAGCCAAACAAAAAGGATTAGGCGACTTTATCGAATGTATAACGTTGTCTCATCTTTCTTTCCACAAGTCTGCTGCAGAAATAGACCTTCCGATATCACACCCAACGTTCTCTCCTCTCAACGGTACTCACACGTTCTGCTTGGACCTATTTTGGTCTCGATAATTCCTCCGTTAGGTAGAAAGATGATGGACGAAGTGCATTAGTAACCCTCCTCTCATTTCATCTGTGAGACTCACACACACACACACACATGGTGAAGATCCACTTTGTGTGGCTGGAGAGAAAAAAATATATATAAAAGGACATTTAAAGGCTAAATTAAAAACAAAACAAATAAAATACTATGTTCTGTATATAATAAAGTAGAAAAGAGGATACTGGACAAATGTATGAAAATCATATCTCTACATAGTTTGCGATGCGTACAGAATATAAAAGACTTAAAGGAAGTAAACAGTCTGTGTCTTGAAAGCTTCTTGGCGCGAAAGCAAGCGTCAATAAGTGAACTTCATCTACTGTAAATCTTTGCTAAATAGTAGTTAAAGCGTTCCCTTTAAAAAACATCTGGCGGTGAGCCTCACTGGGAGTGGACAGGGACAGGACAGGGACAGTACAGGGACAGTAGTCCACTGGTTCTGTCAACAGCGCTGCTTCAGCAGGCATTAGACCAGAGAGCCGGCCTGGTTCTGTGCAGGCACCATGATGGGCACCCCTCCCATGCGGGCGATGTTGGAGGCCGTGACCACGGAGGTGGGCAGCAGCGGCGGCGGGGATGGAGCGGCCTGGAACTGCAGCTGAGGTTGGCTGTAGGTCTGCGGCAGCACCTGAGCCTGGGGCAGCTGGGTGTAGCGCTCCGGCCTGGGGAGGGAGCTCCCGTTGGTGCTGGCCTCGGAGGACACGGCCTGTCCGTGAGGCAGGGTGCTGTTGTTGTTGTAGCTGTAGTGGGTGGGGCTGGAGGCGCCGTGATGGCGGGACGGGCGGTAGCCGGCCATGCTGCCCGTGGCGGTGATGATGGAGGCGGTGTCCGAAGGAGGGCGCTGGGGGTACTGCTGCAGGTGGTGGTGGTGGTGGGAGGGCTCTTTATGGTGGGGGCTGGAGCCGATGGAGGACAGGGTGCCGTTCTTGGAGATGATATCTGAACCCATGCCACTCTTAGCCCAGGACACACGCTTGGGAGCCTGAGCGTCCTCCCTGTAGGGGGGGGGACACACACACACAGAAGAACTGATGCATCATCTCAAAGTTGAATTCTTGTTGACTTGTTCATTTCATCACTCTCTATTTCTTTCAACAACGTAGCGCTGAATCCAAACGCCAACGTTCTGACACGCGTCAAACAACAAAAACACATTTCCAAACATAACAAGGCATTCTACAGGAGAATCACATCGTTGGTAATCAAGCCGTCATATGTGCCACCTGTGTGTGCTTTTAAATTAAACACACAGGCTTCCAGACATCATTTTGACCGGGCTCGTTTAAAACAAGATGAAGCACGGGTGAAAGACGCCTTCACGCCTGTTGATGTGCAGAAGGAACTGACGCCGGCTGCACTAAATGTAACCAGCAGATCTGCCGTGCCCGTGCCAAACTGTTGCTCGACAGCACGCAACATCCCTCCAGTTAGAGACTGCAGCGGGGTGGCGGTGGCGGTGGCGGTGGCTGTGCTGGTATGTACACTTATCTTGTGTGCACGAATTAATTAAAACATGGGAACGATTTTATTAAAACTGAGGAATGAGTAAATTGCGGCCTCAATAATAGATCTATTTTCTCTCTATGGCCACTCCTGTGCTCCGAAGAACCAAATACGATTGTGGGAAAGCCTTTATGAGGTAAACAACAACGTTCCACTGGAGGAAATGTATTTTTAAAGATCAAATATTGTGTAAATGTAACATGGCCGGTCATAAATGCTACCGGGAGGTAAGCCACGTGAACTCACTTGATCTCGTTGGCCATGTCGTCCTCGTTGTCTCTCCGCCTCTTCAGCAGGAAGAAGAGGCCGATTAAGAGGAGGATGAGGAAGCCAAGCACCGAGCCCACTGTGGCGCCAACGATCTTCCCCACGTTAGTGGCTACAGGAAGAATTACACACAATCATCACGTCACCAAAACACATTATGTCAACACAGCATAACTAGATATGAATTATGAAGTATGCAAACACTAGCTCAACAACAACAAGTGTGAATCCAGCGTGTCTCATTGGTTGTTGTGTTGCTACGTACAGGAGACGATGGCCAGGTTGATGAAGCAGCTCTCGGACCCGGCTGGGTTGCTGGCCGTGCACACGTACTTCCCCGACATGTTGCTGCTCAGGTTGCTCAGCTTCAGAGTGCCGGTCTGCTCATCTAAACAGCAGCGAACACGCATGCACATTATTCCCTGTGTGTTTGGGCACATGCACGTACATGCACACACATGATGCAGATGCATCCATTGCTTTGACACATTAGACTTTAGGCATTATGAATATGCTTTATTGTCAACAAACAATGTTTTGGCTCCTCTTGATTTCATACAGTCAACACAGCTGAGCTCTTGGCAAGAAAACGAACAAGCTTATTTCCCCGACAGTTGAACTATTCCTTTCAAATGAACCACTAAAAAAGATCATCTCCTAAAACTCAAGAGTCTATCGTTGCTCAGCAGCTCCAGCAACAGGAGCAGGAGCATACATGTTACTTCTAAGCCAACAATACTAATCAGTGATTGTGCCGACTCCACTCACTGAGCATGGGAGAGAAGAAGACCTCCGAGCTGGGACTGGTTTTCTTCCACTTGTACAGCGGGACGGGCTTCCCGGAGCTGGATTTGCAGCTCAGAGTCACATTTCCCTTCAGCACTGCCTTCCCTGATATGGAGCACTTGGGAACCGCAGGAGGGACTGAGACGAGAGGATTACAAAATGTTTAAGTTGTTAAATTATACAACGCAATTCAGGCTTTGTTAGTCAAGAAGTAGAATTACAGTGCAGTTCATTCTCATGTTCTTCTCAAACAGGATCCGGTTCTTTACCTTTGACATCCAGAGTGAGCTCGCCGGAGATGCCTCCGCTAGGCATGATGACCTGACAGTAGTAGCGTCCCGAGTCGGACTCCTGAGTGTTGTTGATGTACAGCGACACGTCGCGTGAGGGCATACTGGAGGAGAAACCAACGCGGCCCTTAAACTGGGAGCTGCCCACGCTCATGGAGTCTTTGGTGTAGGAGATGATCTGGACAAGAGGACAGAGAGATGATGAGGAACAGGAAATAAAAGAGGTTAGTGAGCGCGCAGTTCGGGAACAAGTATGTGTCCATATTTGTGCACAACAGAGGAACCAGTGTCGTTGACCTCCAGGTCAATATGATTGCGTTTGCCGGTTATCCCGGGTCAAAAGAATCAGAGGGATTTTTAATCCTCATGTTTCCTGCCCAGAAAACTGTGTGTTTGGCATTTCTCAAACATTTGGTTGAATGCATTACAGAGTCAGCTGGGTTACATGGAACATCATTTGTAAAAATCCTCTCATAGAAGCATGTAGTGCACATCTGAGGGGGCGTTTTACATCAGCCTAACCCTAACCCGGGTTCGGATGACAGTAACCCCCGTGCTGCTGGAACACAGACAATAAATACAAACTACTTGGGTTTTACATTTCTGAATCGGAATGGTAATTTATTTGCAATGGTAATGGTATTGATAAAAATGATCAATGATCCCTCCAAAATACCTCATTAAGACACCAAGACCTTGAGGGACACCATAGAAAAAGCCATGCTGTGATTTGGGATCAAAAACTTTTGACATTTGGAGATTTCTGCAGGAAATTCCGACATGTTCGGGACGTTTCTGGGCGTCAGCGAGACTTTATTTCTTTGATTTACTACTTTGTTCTCTAACGCCGCTCCCTCTCTTCATTCACTCTATAGCTTGCTCCACCATTGCTGCTCTCTCTCGCTCTCTCTCTTGTTGAGCTGAGGTGGACAACGGCTCCAGATTATAACTTTAACCCTGTTTGAAGCATGTGTCTGCAGGTATTCAGGGAACTATAGCTATAGCTGTGTTTACAGTAACTAAACACCAAGCCAAATCCAGGAGTGATTTTCTCCATGACGAGATCCTGTAGAACAGACATGAGAACATATTTTAGTTTGGGGGGAAAAAGACTGAACTCTTTTTGTTCAATGTTGAACTAAGTTAGTTTGTCAGAAGCGATTAGCTCACATCAGCTGCTGGACTGAACTCAGTGAGGACGGATGCATCAGCGTAACATACGACTCTCTACAGAGAGACCGTGGCGTCCAGGTTTGGCTTTGAGGTAGTGACAGTTTGTTCTTTTTATTCATCTTTCTGGCTTCATATGACAGCAAAGCAGAGTGAGTCACTGGATGGCACATGAACAAGAAAAAGCCTTATACTTTTAATCAACTGTGTCTTTTCCAGCTCTCCGAGTTCTATTTTCCTTTTTGATTGTGATCCTCTTTAGAGTCGTCCATCTGTGCGGCCCGATGATCTGACCCATACGTATAAGCTGAGCCACGGCCAGGTCTCTAGACCACGTTACCCCCCCCCCCCCTGCTTCATTTCATGTTTACCGCTGCAATGATTTCATAAATAATCTGATTTGTTTTACCTCAGGAAACTACAGTATGGTGTATTAAAGCAGTAAAGGAATAACAGTCTGAAAGCTATAAGCCTTTTTTTGTCTTGGATTTCTAAAGGAAGAGCTTTGCCAGATTAACAGACATCCTTCATAACTGTAATCCCAGATATTATAGCCTCAGATATCGGTTGTAGATGGATAGTCTGTTGGATATGGAGCTTCCTTACCAGCTGGGTGCTGTTGGAGATGAAGTTCCAGACGACGGTGTTGGCGGTCGGGTCATCGCCGGGCGCTGAGCTGTACGAGGCGCTCAGCACCACCCTCTGACCCTTGATCACATCCAGACTGGGTTGGATCTGGAACTGGGCCCATATGCCTGGTTGGAGGAAGGAAGGAGGGAGGGAGGATGTCATTCAGCTGCGGCTTTCAATATAACTAGATATATAACGTCATATTTCACAAGGACACATATTTAGATGAGTTATGATCTGATCTGACTGCGGAGGAGATCTGACATGCCATAAATGATAACGCCAGCATCCACGTCTCAACACAATGTCAGAACACAGAAGATCAGAATTATACTGAGGAAAAAAGCTTCATTGTGTCTTCAGAAGGAACGTATAAAAACGATTCTCCATCATGTAAATCGTTATATAAAGCTGCTCCTACCAACCAAAGCTGGAAGAATATCCATGCAGGTGAGCACTCGTGGAGTTTTCAAGATTCTACAACACACATCTTTCTGAGTTGAGGCGACTGAGCAGTGGAGCAGGAGCCGATCGATTCTAACAGGCCACTCCAACAAGTGGATCTGTGGAGCTGCACGTCTCTAAAAGATCTGATCTAAGGGAATTATATGGGACTGCTGTGTGACGTTGACATGTGACGTTGATGTGAGAGCAAAACAAATGCTGCATGTCGTGTCTTCTTGATGCAATCTTCTCCTTTGTCACTAGCACATTATCGGTTGATCACCGGGGAAACCAATAAGGAGTAATGAGTTTTACTTGGATTAATCTCATTATTGCAAATATCTCTAATAACTGGAATGTTTGGTTGATTACTGCATTCACTAACTCAAGGTCAAACTACGAGCTGAATGCATACTATGTCAACCCCCTGATTTCATCCCAAGGTCACACTTCTACCGTTTTTCCCTTTTTGTTATCTCAACCTGTTTCTGGCACTACAGCGTGTATATAAGCCCTTCTGTTTCCACCTGGACGACAATAGAGCTACACCAAATGTCACTTCCTGGTGGAAGAGAGCTGCTTGCAACCACTTAAAATAAACAAAAATAAATAAAAAATATGATATACAGTATATATATACTGTATATTGTATTTTTTAAATATATAAATATATATTAAAATATATATATATATATATTTATTATATATAATACAAATATATTGTATTATATATATATTTATTATATATATATTTTCAATATATATATAATAAATATATATATTGAAAATATATTTGTATTATATATATATATATAATAAAAATATATTTGTATTATATATATGTATATATATATATATATATATATATATTGTATATAATATTTTTTGTTTATTTGTATTTATTTTAAATCAGTTTTCTTGCCTAAGAATTAAAAGTAAAATAAAAAGTAGGCCTATTTAACATTATTATTTTGTTATTTTCATTCTTTAAAATTCACCAGAATGCAGGAAACAAAGTCTCTGAAACTGAAATGTTTGAGTCAGACGCCCTACTTTGGTTTTAAAATCCTCCCTTTCTTAAGGTCTTAAGGTTGGCAGGTATGGCTAAATGAAATACAAAGAACAAGAATCACAGGAAGTTGATGCATCTGGAGGAATGTCAGAGTAAGATGTGGTGTGCATGTGAGGCCAGACGGAGGCGGCAGAGAGCCGGCTGCTGCTCACACAACCAAACGGGAAAATGTCTTTTCTGCATGTTGAAAATAATTTTATAGGTGATATCCACTTTTAAATGATTTAATGTGACACCACTCAGGAAAATGACCTACATTCATTCAAGTACGGTGTAACTGTGAGACGGTGCATGTCTGACTGAGACGACGTTTGCTAATGCTCAGTTAAGCTCACTGTGTTTCCTTTATTCATTAATTCAATCTTTAATTGCTTACGGTAATTAAGGGTTTTGTCAACTGCGTGTCTCTCTGTCTTTCAGACTCTTCCCCTCAAATTGTATTTCTTCTAACAGTTCCAACATGGAGGAAACGTGTACCTGAGTCCGTTCTGATCAGTCTCACCGGGTAGCTGGCTCCGAGTGCGTATATGTGTGTGTGTGTGTGTGTGTGTGTTCATCACAGAGCCAATCTCCCCGCTGTGGGACTAAGAAAGGATTATCTAATCTCATCTGCATGTAGAAACACGGCAGGTGTATGCACATTTAAAAAACAATGGATGAGATGTCTGTGTGTTGTTGTTGTGTGTGCTAACCAGTGGGATTGATATGCAAAAGGATTGGAATCGAGTTAATGACATCCACTTGAGATTTTTACACATGCACCATGCAGAGTGTATTATCAGCCAATCCTCACTCCCAGGGCATCAAATACCGTCGCTTTGTCACAGCCGGCGGCGTTCGATATACAGCCGCACAAGGCAACCTTGGTGGATGGGTCCAACAAACACAAGGAAACACAAGGAGACCGATGTTCATGTCCCGTGTTCACAACGGTAAAATGTAGTCATTTAAGTCAAACCGTGTAGTTTTTTCCCCCTAAACCTAGTTATCACTAACAAGAACATGGCCAATGTCTTTTCCTGACCACTTCTTCTTGACCTCGATGGGAAACGTCATGAGGTCAAGGAAAGATGAGAAGGAGAATTTAGAAGGACTCAGGAAAAGACAACCATGGTGTTCAGAGAATCTGACTGCTCTTTCACTACAAGCTCTGTAAAACTGAAACTACAATGTTCTGAAGACGGACTACCAAAGACGCTGCTTTCCCCTGTACGTTCATAAACAGCTCTTTCAGTGACAAACCGCTTCACCCGCGGTGTGTTAAAGAGAGATACCGAGTTATGGAGAAGGGGTAGGACCAGATGTGCAGGCTGTACTAAATAAATTAATTAAAAATAAAGTGAAACGAAATGGTTATTTATCAACATGAATCAGATTAGTATATGAAAATAATATGCAAGATCATGAACGGCACAATGGTGCGTCAATGTTGCGGCCCCTAGGCATTGTGGGATGTTATTCTCTCCTTTCCTTCGGTAAAGGATGCTCCAGTGTGTCCTCTGCTAAAGGAGATAATAAAGGAAGCATTGAAGCTCCTTTCCTTCGGTAAAGGATGCTCCAGTGTGTCCTCTGCTAAAGGAGATAATAAAGGAAGCATTGAAGCTCCTTTCCTTCGGTAAAGGATGCTCCAGTGTGTCCTCTGCTAAAGAAGATAAGAAAGGAAGCATTGAAGCTCCTTTCCTTCGGTAAAGGATGCTCCAGTGTGTCCTCTGCTGAAGAAGATAAGAAAGGAAGCATTGAAGCTCCTTTCCTTCGGTAAAGGATGCTCCAGTGTGTCCTCTGCTGAAGAAGATAAGAAAGGAAGCATTGAAGCTCCTTTCCTTCGGTAAAGGATGCTCCAGTGTGTCCTCTGCTAAAGAAGATAAGAAAGGAAGCATTTGAAGCTCCTTTCCTTCGGTAAAGGATGCTCCAGTGTGTCCTCTGCTGAAGGAGATAATAAAGGAAGCATTGAAGCTCCTTTCCTCAGCATTTAGAGGATTCAAACAGCTCTCATCACGGCTGCTACTGAGAGACTGAGGGTCATTTCACTCCGTTAGGAACCTTCCTGAGAGAAAAACACTTTTCATCCCTCGTCTCGATGCACAGTAAGTGATGCAATCAAATGTAAGCCTATAAAGTCCAGACTCATCAGTGATAGCTGAACCTCTTCACTGTATCTGCACCAGCTACACACTACAAAGAAGAAACTTGTTCTACCACTGTCATGGTACATGACTTCTGGGTATTGAAGTCCTCAGTATTCAAACAGTTGCCTCAGGCTCGCTGCCATTTGGGACCACCAGCTAGCAAAGCTCCGTATTTGCTGCTTTAAAGTCACAATGAACTGCATGTTAGAAGCTTCCTGCTTGCTTACTCTGGCATACGACATGGTGAACCAGCAGGATCTCAGCTAAAGAGAGAAAGGCACGTTGATGTGAAGCTCTTGTTGATACTTTCAGGCATTTCTTTTCATATTCAAACGTCCAATAACGGCACTTTGTGGAAACAAGTAGTGAACACAACCTTTTAAGTTGATATGGCGAACTTGCTAGCAAACAGTTGCCTCTTAACCTATCCATTAGATACAGAGCAGAGGGGTGTTGGGGCCACCTAATGAATGGAAGTCCAATGTTCTCTCTCTTTTAGCTCTGTTTTTGGTCTCCACCAGCCCCTTGAGGGAACCCTAAAACGTACATTTCTGTTGATTTACAGCATGTCCTCGTACCATTCACGGACTCTTCTGTTAATCCTAAAACAGAAAACAGATGGTAACGTCTCTGTGGACCGCCTGAGGCTAAAACTGGAGCTAACTCTACCCGACGTCCTCTGAAGTCTAAAACATAAACATTGGTAAAACGTAAACTACGATACTAAACTTGTGTTAGTCCCAAAATGAGTCAGCAAAATATTCCTGGAGCATCTGGTAACGTTAACGGTCGACAACAGCTGGACTAAACAACAAGACAGCTTTCCAACTAAAACATTATTGAGCTAACGTCCTTAACATCAATCACTCTGGTTAGACATTCATTGTTGATTTTATTACCACAGAAGTGAGAGAAAGATTTATCCAGATTTGAACTAAACTTCACCGTGTGTGATGGTCCCTGCCTCTTCCAACTTTTGTGCTAGCGGAGGTTCTTGTTGCCACAATGCAATGCGTATTTAAAAATACGGGAAAAACTCCGGTGAAAAATCAATACAGAAAAATGCCATCATATTAACGCGGTACATTTACAGACTTTTCTTAGAGGGATTCAATTTTAAATGAATATTATTTCTAATGAACACGTCTTGTGCTTTCTCAGCACGGCTGAAATGAGAGCTGCAACAATGCACCGTGTAAAAAGATCTCCACAGAGAGGAGGTGGAGGTATCGGTTTCTCCGTCGCTGTGGAGACAGGTGGAGCGGATAAGAGTCGGTGATGAGAGAGAGAGACAGAGACTGTGTAGGCTGTACTCCTCAGGGAACATCGTTTCTAATAAAGAGTCATGCCAATGAAGTAATTACGATATAGACGGAGGTGAGAAAGGAAGATGGATGAAAACAGGAAAAGTGGAGAAAAGGAGAAGAACAAGAAGAAATTAATTGTCAATCACTCGTTAGACCTTAAGAAGATTTGCTGTAGCAGCGAGAAGCAGACCTCTTGTCTAGAGAGGTGCTGACTGACGGATGGATGGATGGATGGATGGATGGATGGATCAGTGGACATGTAGAGATGACAGAAAGAGGCTTAAACAGAAAGCCAGTGAGTCAGTGTGGAGCAGCTCTCCGAACACTGCAGTAAAGCCTGTAACAGACTCCACCGAGAGGCTGCTGTAAGTCTCGGAGAGATGGAGGGATGGACGTACTGACATAAAATACTAATCTCTGGGACAAGGAACACAACACAAACACAGACTATTCTTAAAGCAACAGCGAGTGGGGTTTGGACTTGTGTAATTAGTTCTGGTTTCACACAAACAGCGGTCTCCCATACACCACCCCTCCATCCCTCCTGTAGTGGACTTTCTTGCTTGTTATTCCATGTTACTTTACTCACGTCTACGTTAAATGAAGCTAGAGCCAGCAGACAATTAGCTTGGCTTGGCATAAAGACTGGAAGCAGGGGGAAACAGCTAGCCTGGCTCCATCCAACGGTAGTGAAATCCCCAATGAACGGCTCGCTGACATGTTATATCTTCTTAGTTCAAAACCAAATTGTAAAAATGAGAAGTTGCGGTGTATCTTGAACTGCTTCCTGTCTTTGTACTAGGATCAGAAGGACTGAAGAGGTTCAGCTCTGCGTGCATACAGTAGGTCTATGGTGCGTACTCACTACACTGTGGAAAAGAGAATGTGGTCTAAAACTGAAATGTGTAACCTGCAGTGCGCATACAAGACTTCCGAGCAGGAATCACCCAGACGCCAACATCTCCACATCCTCATTAGTGGAGATGCTTTAAGATGATTTCCTTCCGATAAGAGTGCACCCCACCAGAGGAAAAGATGGATGAATGTATGGAGAGATGGAGATGAACAAGGCCACGTGAATCGCTCTCATAACATTCCCTATTTACTCTTAATTTTGGTCAGCGAGGCTTCATCTTTCCCGGAGTGGCAGGTCTGAAATCACTCCGCAGGCTTCATGACCACTGGCTTTAAATATTCCATGGTGACTGATGGCAGGGCAGATGGGAGCGAGTTCACTCAGTGTGGAGAGAATGAAGGGAGTGATAATGAGGTCTGGATGGGGACTTTCACTAAGTCTGATTTCACAAGGTGTTTCATGGTTAGGTGGCTTTTATTCATTGTTCTGCCTTCATAGGTGACTCTATGTACAGTAGGGAGGCAAAGTTGGCCCTGCTTCCTCCAATAACTGGAATAAAAGTTGGAGAAAATTAACATGAATTAGCACTCTATGCTGATGATGTGATGTTATAATATAGCTTATTATCTGGATACAAAATTGACTGCCGTATGACTATATATACTATAACTGTATGTAGGTTTCAGGTGTACTGAATTTATGAAAGCTGTTGGGAATAATGTATCCACCTAATTCAGTTTAACAGGCCAGGATATTACACACAACCACACACTGTAACTCTTTCAATGCAATGTTGTCTACTCACGGTAAACTATTTCCTGGCTGCAAAACAATGAGATTGTAACGCACTGAGAGCGACGATATAATCAGGCTCTTTCATTGTTATTGACAGCAACAATAAAATCAAGCTGTTTCTTTGGAAAACACGGCTGCACGTTATTCAGAAGTACGGCTCAATCTGTTCTGATGTAGTTAAGGACTCTCAATACAGTTCAAATGAACGGATAGAACTCGAAGCAACATATCAGTGTTGAAATAAATCGAACACAATCTAATTCCTCTGTTGAGAGAATGGACCTCAGAGTTGGTTGGCGTTCCTCTCAGCAGAGCAGGTTCATTCCCTTGATGAAAAGTTTGTGTGTTTCTGTACGTGCAAATCTGGTAATTACAGGAAACACTTGAGATTGAGCCCGTTTACTCCTACTCCTACTCTGTAGATAAAAGCAGCAGCCAAGCAGCCTTTAATGAGGGCGACCTCAACCAGCGTCTTTCATGCGTCTTCCACCGATGGGTGGAGCGGCTCGTCGCTTCCTCTGACGCCGTTATCAGACACTTTGAGTAAACTGCTAAAGCAAGTGAGGAGTGAGGGAGAGAAATATGGACAATGAGAAAGTCGTAGGTAAGATGTTGCATTTCAAATACATCTGTTCAGAATCTGTATAGACCAGTCTGATTGAAGAGTGAAGAGATGACAGGATGAGAACAAGAGGGATAAAAGACAGAGGAGAGGAAGTCCTCTCTCTGGAGACCGGGTGGAGACGGGATGGAGATAAAACTACTGAACCAACTCATGGGACGGCTTATCACAACTTCACCAGATCTGACTTTGGATTGCTGGTTCTTCTTCTGTCATCAAAGCAGGAGAGAAGATGTGTGAGCACCAATCAGGAGTCAGATCAACGTTGTTAAAGGGGAATGCCACCCAAATGAAGAATTTACAGTATGTTGTTTCCCTGGCGCAGGCTTTATAGTTTCCTGTGATACCAGCGTTAAAACTGAGCCCGCTACAACCTCCAAAAGATCCATCGCGTTAATGCGTCAGACATTAGTGGCGTTAAAACAAATTTGTGTCTGTGTGTCTTCATGTGACTGAGGTATGACTCTCAGAGGAAGGGGGGGGGGGAGACAGGATGTTGTTCGTATCTGTTAAGAGCACATTATCTGGTCATATCCGAACAATACAGTATATTCGTTCACATCCCTGGTACTTGGTATTGACTTTCCAGCTACCCGTTCAAATTAAGCTCACAGATACTTTCCCTCTTGTTTTACTGCACACCCTTCCAACCACTCAATCAGAACCATAACCTCATAACATACAATGTAAATCAGCTCTTTTATGTGCTGCACAGACAGACCAACAGCACTGAATCATTTAGTCCCACCAAACATCACACATTCACGGCTATAACACATGCAGACATGCTTTTAGTTTCACCCTTTACATCTTTACGTGTAAAATATGTGTGTGAATATTTAATAGCACACATTAAGAACACTGAAAAATAAGACATACAACACAGTGCAAATATATCCACCTCAAAAAGGTGATGTTGCCCACATTAAGAATATAACATGGATGAATAAGAGAGACATAAACAAGAACATATATCAGTATTTCATGCATCTCAAAAACATGTCTGCTGCACCAGGTAAATGGTTGTTAGGTAAACGTATCCCACGGGGGAAAGCATTTGCATGTATTTAAACAACTTCTTTTGATGTCTCCATTAGAATTATACAACTAAAACTACAAATACTTGCCTACTAAGAAAATGCATAAAAAAAACTGTGCATCTAACAATATGACTTCTTCTGTGAGGAGGAAGAGGAGTCAGACATTCATTTATTATGTTATTGTAAGGAATTATTTTGGATCAAAGTTGAAAAGTGGATCTCAGTTTACAAATCAAATTTCAATAGTTGTCTTTTATCCATAATGTTTGGTGATTTAAGGGATGATAAAGAAGGAAAAGACCTGAACAACATCCTCATTATGATGGGGAAAGCATGTATATATTTAATACTGATACTGATACTGAGCAAATGCAGACTCCCGTTACAGTGAGAATCAAAAGAGCGCTCACTTTAGTTTGGTCCTCGCAAACATAGAAGTAGTAGTCAAACACACACAGACAGACACACATCCAGCTTATTGTTCACAAAGAGGGCTCGGGGGCTGGAGGCTGAGGCCGAGGCGGAGCTCATCATCTGATAACTCTGCGATTGACGTCCTTTCCAGTGTAATTAAAGGAGAGACACAGTGGTGGGACTGAATCTCTGTCCTCGAGCTGCACAGCTACAAACCACTCATCAGCTGGATACACCGACAGAGGAGAGGAGAGGAGAGGAGAGGCGGAGAGGAGAGGAGAGGAGAGGAGAGGAGAGGAGAGGAGAGGAGAGGAGATGAGAGGAGAGGAGAGGAGAGGAGAGGAGAGGAGAGGAGAAGTTTAATTGGGGGATCAGAGATATCGGTTTTATATTGAGGCCAGGAGGGTCAGCAGGGTGTGTGTGTAGCTTTAGAAGTTTCCATCTAGAGTACCTACGCACACATCTCCAACACTGGAGACAGCTGTCCTCAGCTCGCCCATTAGGGAGACATGAAGTTGAACTTGAACACCACAGTTGGTTTTTATTATGAGCAATCTACAAATCAAAACTAACCAGCAAAAACGTACTGTTAATAAAATATTTGGATTGTCTGTCTGTGATCAGCCAACACAGGATTAAAGGTCTTATAAAATATCAACCTCCTCACTCCTCATTAACTGCGTCCTGTTTTTAAAGGCAATACCTGCAAGTACGCAACCACAAACACAGGAACAGTCGGCTCAAAGCCAATACACAAAGGTCATCCGAGCTGCTGTACCATACACAAACATGCACAACACATGCAGTATTCATGTGCCAGCGTGATGTCCGGGTTCCTGATAGCAGCTGAGTGGAGGACGAGAACGGAGCGCTTTGGTTAATTGGAGCTTCCTTCCATCTGATCAAGACACCATTAGAACTGCTGAAGAGGAAATTACTGAAAATCTGTCAATGGACGGAGCTCGAGGCTCTTATTGAACTGATAAAAAGCCGACCTCGTCCGTCCAACGCGATCAGTCTTATCAGGTGACAGAAACAAAGGCAGCTTTAGACAGAGAGAAGAAGAAGTCTCTGAAAGTCTCAAACTGCTTTGGTCGATTAGGACTGGGACTTGGACAATCTTTATGCAAAAAAAAGAAGTTAACATTGTCTACAAAAAATCAAAATCAAAGGCAGCCTCCACCCCCACTACACACACACACACACACACACACACACACACACACACACAGACACACACACACACACTTCCTCTGCATTGTGTGGATGATGGCAGGGAGGAAAAAGCTGGGCGTCCTGATAGCGCTCTGATGGAGCTTTATTCCAGGATTAGCCTGTTTGTCTTGGTAGGTAGAGTTAAAGTGAAGTCCAGTAATCGGGGTCAGACAGGAAGTAGTCGGGGTCAGACAGGAAGTAGCCCACACTGAGACACCAACAGCCTTTATCACACTCCCTGCTGGATGACTACTCCCACATTTGAATACCGACTCATTGACTCAACTGTTATCAGTAAACATGTTACAGTGGATACGAGGCCAATACCACGAAGAAAGAGTTATTCCTTAAAGGGACTGTTTGTAAGTCCTAACACGTATAAATCATTGCGGGTCGGTGTCCCATGCTCTCGTGTGTCTACGCTGTTCAGACTCAGACTCCAACACAAACTACATGGAAACACCAAAACCTCTTGGTTGTATCTGGTGAAGCCCGTCTGTTAAACACTGTTAACTCTTCCTGCTTCAGCCTCCCGACCGCGGCCAGAAGACACAGAGGAGACCGTAGCTTTGGTCTCCAGGGCCGGAGTCTCTGCTGTACTCTGCTCCTATGCCTGCCTTCACTCACTCACCGCACTCGTTCTCACTCGCTCTCTCACTCCACCTCTCACGTGCATGCACGCAAACTACAATAATGTGCAGAAATAACTGCTGCAGCTCCTCCAGACCAACAGAGGTTTCCCGTGTCTTGTGAAGTGACGGGGCTCCGCAGAGAGAAACGTTATCGTCTCCGACCAAAACTCCGGCGTCTCCCCCGTTCCCTCCGGCCGCGGTCGGGAGGCTGAGGCGGGAAAAGCCAACACTAGGATCAGCATTGATTCATGGAGAGACCTTGGTCTGGTCAGCTAACATTACTGCCAAGCAGCTGAAATATAGAGTGATATTGTGCTTTTAGCTGACGTGTGTCTCCTCACTGTGTTGAGAGATGCTCCTTCATGTCTATGTAGAGCGAGCACAAGCGCCAGCAACAGGACGCTGACTTTAGTTGACTTAACGGATACAGGTGAAGCTGTTAACAAGACATTTCTGATTCTTACAAACAGTCCCTTTAAAGGAGTTTGCTACTTGTATAACACATTTTAGTTCAAAATGCATAATTCCCCGATGCTTTGCCCCGGCGGGGAGTCTTCTAAGGCCCGCCGAGCTTGCAATATACTGGTGTAATTCCTGTATTCAACATAATTGAATATCATTCTGTTATCGTGGCCAATCAATATCGGGTCTAAGGATAATTTTGTTATAGCCCATCATAAACTTTTGTTTTTTAGTTCCACAAATCCATTTGGAATCTATGCTGCATAACAAAGACAGAGTAAAAATGTCCTCCACTGGACCAACCAGTGATGAATATCCCACTTTGGTTTGACCTCTGTGACCTGTGTGACCTGTGTGACCTGTGCGACCTGCCGGGCCTCTCCGGGTTAATCAAACAATGCAGAAGCGTGAGACAACATTTCCTGCATTTATTCAAAATGTGAGGACACAGAAAGCAGAAGAAGAGTGTAAACAGTGAGGGTGGGGGGGGCTGGATATGAGGTCACACCACGGAGCATGTCACACACACACACGCGCACACACACACACACACACACACACACACACACACACACACACACACACACACACACACACACACACACGCACGTATACAGTGTAGACATTTTGATTTGTCTGAGGAGTCACTGACAGCTGTGCAGATCAATCTGGACGACATGGACAGATGACAGGTGACATGATCTGCTCAGGACTCCATGGCATCCTGGTGAATTCAGCCCAGGGTTATTCTACCACCCCCCCTCCTCCTACTACAGTAGTGTATGTGTTCATGTCACACAAAGAGTGTGTAGTGTGTTGACATATATAAACCCACCAGCTTTCAATCTGGGAATCTGGCTATAATTTCTCCACTTTAATCAAAAGAAGGGAAACATTCTGTTACGACGTGACTGTCGTGTCACAGAAGATGGACGGACCGTCTCCAGCGGCTGATTGTGTGCGTGTGTGTCAGTGGATGCCATTAAAGAGATGTGGCGGCGTGGTTGGAGGTTGACAGGCGGTTAAGTGAAACCAGGAAAGATGGGATTCTGCTGGAGATGAGTGAAGTAAGGACAGCTGTGTGATCACTGACGGCAACATGAATGGATGACTAGTGAAGAACCGTGTGTACTTTGAGATGTTAGGTGTATATCTACGATAATGTAACATGTGTTGTGTGTAGGGATGCACCGATACCACTGTTTTCAGGCCAAGTACAAGTACAAGTACATTTGGGTACTCTCCGATACCGAGTACCGATACGAGTACTTCTCTGTGCCTAAAGACCCTCGTTAACAGCCAGCTGGAGGGTGTGAGCGACACACGGCAGGCTGGGGAGTCCCGCATATGAGGCGGTGCGCCGCCACCGGCTCTAGGTCGGCTTGGAAAGGCTCGGAGTGAAGGTGCCCGGCCCCGTGGGGTCGGGCGCACCACCGGCCCGTCTCACCTGCACCATCGGGGAGGTGGAGCGTGAGCGCGTGTGATAGAACCTGAAAGGTGCTGACGAGAGGTTAACGTCATGCTGCTGTAAAGTGGTATCGGTGCCGTTGTAGCGGAGCCGTTTTGCGAGTGCGAGTACATGAGAACAGTATCGCACCCGATACCCGATACTGGTATCGGTATCGGTGCATCCCTAGTTGTGTGTGTGTGTGTGTGTGTGTGTGTGTTTAGTCACTCTGTTATCATCACACTAGATCCATAATGCATTCATGCTGCTACCAGCTGAGCGCAGAGCTCTGAGCCAACACAAATCCAGGCTGAGGTAAAACTGATTAGACACGGTGATCATCACATTAACTTTCATTTCAACTCGACCGATTCTCTGACAAAATGCTTTCATCACAAAAAAGGCACAGGAATCCAACCAACCCTCGGGGAACAGCAGGCTGTGAAAGCAACGCGCTTTAAAAGACACAAGAGCGGAAGAAGAAGGACTCGCTTTCAGGGAGATGAAAGCAGTTTGTCTGGCACTGAAGGAACGGACGAAGTCCATAATGACGCCATTTGGTCCTCCCATGGTGCAACGCACACGCTGCCTCCGCTCTGCCTCCTCTCTCTCAGAACTAGCAGGAGCAGATGTTGATGTGTGAATCTACCTGCCTGATTAGGAGTCAGGAATCAGGTGTGTGAATGTACAGTAGAGACTCACTTTCCTCATCATGGTCTGATTCTAACTATCCTGATTGGCTTTTTCCTCCAAGTTCTTTTCATTACTGACAGCTTCCTCTCATTATTATTTATAGCTTCAGTCTATACACCGATCAGCCACAACATTCAGACCACTGACTGGTGAAGTGAATAACATTGATTATCTGGTTACAATCTGGAATTGGAAGCAGAAAAACTGGGCCAGCGTGAGCGACTTTGACGAGGGCCAGGTAGAGCTGTCTAGACGACTGGGTCAGAGCATCTCCAGACCTGCAGCTCTTGTGGGATGTTCCCGGTCTGCAGTGGTCAGGACCTACCAAAAGTGGTCCAAGGAAGGAGAACCGGTGAACTGGCGACAGGGTCAGACCCGAGGCTCATTGATGCACGTGGGGAGTGAAGGCTGGCCCGTGTTGTCTGATCCAATAGAAGAGCTACTGGAGCTCAAACTGCTGAAGGAGTTAATGCTGGTTCTGATAGAAAGGTGTCAGAACACACAGTGAGGAGCAGTTTGTTGTGTATGGGGACTGGTCAGGGTGCCCGTGCTGACCCGTGTCCATCGCCAAAAGCGCCTACGATGGGCACGTGAGCAACAGAACTGGACCACAGAACGATGGAAGAAGGTGGCCCGGTCTGAATCACGTTTTCTTTTACATCCTGTGGATGGCGACGAGTTGGAGGTGTTGAGTCGGCCTCTGAGTCCGATTCACGGAGGCCCCACCTCGCAACTTACAGGACTTAAAGGATCTGCTACTGACGGCTTGGTGCCAGCTACCACAGCAGACCTTCAGAGGTCTAGTGGAGTCCATGCCTCGACGGGTCAGGAGGACCTACTCACTATTAGGCAGGTGGTCATCATGTTATGGTTGATCGGTGTAAGTGCTTTATTAGGTGTATTAAGACCTTTGCACACTGAGTCCGATGTGTTTTATTATTCTGACTGGCTGCATGCAAAGCAGCCGTTTACGTGGCCATGGTTGCATTCCATTAAAAGTCAAAGCCTGCTAGCAACTGAATTCATTACGTGGACCAGCTGATTGGATGCCATCCTGGATGATGTTGGCTCTCCAAAGGCTTTTAACGGACGCAGAAAAATGATCCGGTCGTATTTATTTTCAAACGTGCGACAATTTCGGATGAAAAATACAAACTTGGTGTGCAAAGGTCTCGACGTAATCTTTTAAAATGCAACTCTTTGGTGTTGAAAATGTGGTTTCTCCATAATTAAGAGCCTAGTCTTGCACACCCTTGAAATGGCGAGGAAGGAGAGAGGAGGACGAGACTTGGAATCAGAGATAAGGCCTCAGCGGGGAGAGAGGGAGAGGCATTCATCTTACTGTGACACAAAGACTGATAACGTATAGGATCGGGAGGGAGGGAGGGAGGGAGAGAGGGGTTGTCCTCCGTGTGGTAACGCTAATTAAAGATGTCGGATGACTAATCATGCTAATTTGACCCGAAATGGCAGTAATGAAAGAACGTGGTGGACACTAGAATGTGATCATATAGCTGAGTCTGATGACGAAAGAAACACATGACAGTGCATTTACCGGGTTACATCATCACTGATACAATAATGGTGGACAGCAGATAGAGACGATGATAATGAGCCTTAAAAACAGAGACGTGATGGTTGGGACGGGTTGTAAAATGACCCCGACACCGAGCGTGAGACAGGCCTGCACGACGGGCTGGATTACATCATATTCTCAGAAAGTAAAGTGGCTTTCCCACACCGTGTCACACCATGACACAACACTTTAGTGACGCTCGTAAACATGTTGCCACATAACACACATCGACTGTAATCTGTCATCATATCTGGCTATTTTCCAAGGTAACAAGATCCACCTAGCAGCACCTCTAAAGCTCAATAATTAACATGTTATATCACATTATTTATATAAAAAGAAAGGGTAAAAGCGACACGTGATTTCTTGGATGGGAGCAGTGACTTTCTAGCCAGATAGCTGCTTCCAGTCTTTATGCTAAGATAAGCTAAGCTAAGCAGCTCCTGGCTTCAACTTCATATTTATGGACAAATATAGGGATGCACCGATACCGATACCGATACCAGTATCGGGTCCGATACTGTGCTCATGTTCTCGTACTCGCAAAACGGCACCGATACCACTTTACGGCAGCGTGACGTTAACCTCTCGTCACCATCTTTCGGGTCGTATTGCACGTGCTCACGCTCCACCTTCCCGATGTTGCGGGCGAGACGGGCCGGTGGTGCGCACTTTCATTTTGCCACGGGGTTTTGCTTGCACCCTCTGACTCACGTATGAGTTAGACTCCTTGGTCCGAGTTTCACGACGGGTCGGTTGGGTTGCAGACATCACCGAAGACCCCTGGCGCCTTTTACGTGGGCCGAGCCCCGCCCTAGGGGCACGATGCGGTTGGGGCGCACTGAGGACAGTCCTTTCCAAGCTGACCTAGAGCCGGTGGCGGCGCACCGCCTCGTATGTGGGTCTCCCCAGCCTGCTGTGTGTCGCTCACCCCCTCCAGCTGGCTGTTAACGAGGGTCTTTTGGCACAGAGAAGTACTCGTATCGGAGAGTACCCAAATGCAAGTACTTGCACTCGGTCTAAAAAAAGTGGTATCGGTGCATCCCTAGACAAATATGATACTCGTATCATTTTTTTTTCATGTAACTCTTGACATGAAAGCAAATTAGCATATTTCCCATAATGCTCAGCTAACGGAAACATTTCCCAGGGAAAATGAAGGGTGACAAAACCCACATTTCTATTTTAAAATCAACCTATTACTTTATCTAAACTTTTTGGTCCAGCACCAGTAGCAGTTTTCTGGATGTCGGCAGTCTACGGTCTGACTGTCTAAACATCTACAACATCTTGCCGTTCTGGTCAGTAGCAGTAGACATTGGACTCTTCCATGTCTTTATCTGGGGCCACTGATAAACAAGCCGACCTACTGATGTGTCGCTTCAGCTTTGTGACAAACATACAGAGTGATGAGCCGACTGATAAACATTCAATCAGTTGTTCACGTCACCGTATACCATACTAGGGCGCCTTCAGCATCCTCTGATAACATCCTGTCTTTTCCTTCTGACAGAAGACATTGCATATCCTAATTAGCGAGCTCACGACCCCAGAGAGAGCATGTGGGCGTGGGGGCATCAACAAAACACACAAAAGAGCTCTCAGAGGCGGAAAGTAACAAGCAAAGGTCACTGTCCCCCAGAGGAAATAGTTATTTTGCTGTTTGGTCTCCCTCCAGCCTCAGTGCAATGGAAAATGTCCCCTACAGTAACTGAACACCACAAGATCAAACTACTAAATCAGTGGAGGGGTGGGGTGTAACGTATGAGTATAAGCCTCAAGAGACAGTGAGAAAACAGGAGGAGAAACAGTCCCTTGAGTATTCATGACACGCTATCAAAGAGCTACTTGTGGGTGGATTATTCAGAGGGACATCCATCTCTGATAAAACTAAATCTCTGAACTGTGAGGAACTGTTTATGGAAAAAAAATATCAATTTGCTCAGTGGCAGCTGTCTGCTGGCAGAGGGCCAGGGGGGAGGACTTAGACGCTCTATATTACAGAAAGATCATGCTTTTATATTGCAGCTTGGATACAGGTGAGATGGTTTAACTCCGGTAGGGTTCTGATGAGAGGTATGAAAGCATTGAAATGTTGTCCATGAAGTTCAAACATAACTTGATTCTGAAGATCTTTTCCCAGTGAGGAACTGTCTCTGTTTTTTATATTGTTTAGTTGCCTTGCCTCATAGAAGCTTTAAGACTTTGACAGCATATTAGAGACAATTCCAAAATGTTTCACGATGCCATGATTAACTTTGTTTAGAAACAGTAAATCAGACTCATAAAACATGACATCTCCAACGACCTGTTTGAACCATTTCAATCCAGTTTCCGCTCACAACACAGCACAGAAACAGCCCGACGACGTCCAGCTCTACATTTCCACTAAATCCACCACCACTGCTACACACTCCACTCTGACCAACTGCCTCACTGAAATTAGTGAGGCCCTTGGTATTCTCATGGATGCAACATCCTCAAACTGAACTGTGATAAATCAGACATGATGACATCATCGGTCCCAAATCCGTCACCAAAACCACCCACAACTTCTGCCTCAACATCGACAACTCCACTCCGTCTCCCTCCTCTCACATCCGCAACCTCTGAGTCATTTTCCAGCAACCTCTCCTTTGAACACCCCTGTCCTCCAGAACCTCCACTGGCTCCCTGTCCAACAATGGATCCAGTTCAGAGTCCTTCTCGCCACTCACAAAACCCTCCATAACCAGCACGGATGCACCGATACCACTTTTTTTCAGACTGAGTACAAGTAATTACATTTTTTTCACACCCCTCCAGCCAGCTGGAGGGTGTGAGCGACACACGGCAGGCTGGGGAGTCCCGCATACGAGGCGGTGCGCCGCCACCGGCTCTAGGTCGGCTTGGAAAGGCTCGGGGCGAAGGTGCTTCCCGGGGCCGTGGACAAAGTGTCACCGGGGCCTGTCCTCAGAAACACGGACCAAGGCGTCTAACGTACGCGCAAATCAGAAGGTGCAAGCAAAACCCCGTGGCGCAATGAAAGTGAGGGTCGGCCGAGGTGGGATCCCGGCCCGTCTAAACCGCACCATCGGGGCGCTGGAGCATGAGCGATAGGACCCGAAAGAAGGTGAGGAGAGGGTAACGTCACGCTGCCATAAAGTGGTATCGGTGCCGTGGTATCGGACATACGAGTAAATGTTTTGATTAATGTTGTGTGTTATATATATTTTCTACGATCATTTTAACTTATGAACTACGAAAAGCACTCTATGAATAAAATGTACTTCCCTTCTGTTGCTCCCTGGCTCTACAGTTGTCTGATGTTATCACCGTGTCCAGTGGATTTTGTGGTTGTCACATATATTTCTGGCAATAATAAAGCTCAGCTGTGTTGACTGTATGAAGTCAAGAGGAGCCAAAACACTGTTTGTCCTCCAGTGACTGAGTTCAGGAGGTGTGCTTCATACTGTGAGTCATAATGACTGTCCTCGGCAATAATGTATGAAATATGTATTATAATAACAGCAATTATTCCACATGATTATATAGTTGGTGTTTGTGTAAACAGTAATAGAATGGACTCCTGAGGAGAGAACCTATCTTTAGACTGTAATTATGCTGTTTGCTGGAGGGAATATAATTATCTTACTACACCACCCATCCCTGACATAAAGCTGACCACATTACCACACTGATGGACATATACTAAATAGTGACACTGACCACAGTGCAGTCTCAACCGAGACACTGTGTCATCAGGTTCAGGTGACTTTATGGACCCGCAGGTAGATTTGTTTTGCAGCAAAAATAGAGGATGGCATCCGTATTGACAATAAAGAAGAGCAGACAAAAGACAGACACACCAACAACATGACAAAGAGTACTCAAAGGGTTACTGGGATCAGGACCCAGCAAAAAGAAGGCCACAAGAACAATATATTAAAAAAGCACTGAAATATCAGGACAGAAGACAGGCCAATATTATGGAATAATCTCTACATTTAATAACTGTAAAAACTAAAGTAAACCAAAACTACTTGTTGACTAAATTGAAACAATTACAACAGTCATTTTTCTTTATGGATAAGGCACTTTTCCAGAGTCTGAATGTCTTTTGATTCCAGGATTTGTCCACGGGGCAATAGGCAAACAAAGACGTGTGTAATGTTCATTAATGTTATTGCTGTGCAGCACACACATATACTATTGATAAATCAATATAAGTGTGTAATTGCATGCATAATGTTATGCGTGTGTGTGTCCTGCTCTTCCATAGTGTTGAATTAATTTGCATACTTAAGAGGTATTCCTGAAAAAGAGATTAGACCCTTTTGATTTGTATCTCCGTCTACAGTTTCAATGCTTCCAAGATGATTGATACGTCTAATCATGTGTAATTTGTTGTAGATGGGTGCTACAGCTGATTGATAATGGTTATACCTTTGAATTGATTGAATTAATAAAATGCACAATCCCACAGTAATCTATTGTATTTATATATCAGGTATCAGTCCCATTCATATTTTGAAATGCTAATGATTAATTTTACACAAGCTCCTCATGATGACATGTACAGTTTGTTAATTATGTTGAGCTCCATTTAAATGTCAAAGGGCTCATTATTTCACACTGATCAACTGTACTTAAACTATGATGACATACACAGTGCATGAGTTTTGGTCGGAGTTTGCGAGTGATTGACAGCATTACATTAGCTGTATATCCCTCCACACACAGACAAATAACAGTATATTGGCATTGGCACTGTGAATCAAAGACATATATTACAGTGTATGATCCGTCTTGCGTTAGTCATTAGTAAATGACCCAAAAACGAGAGAGAGAGCACAGCTCTGAGCACGCCGAGAGTGAATGCATATCATATTTTGTGTGTGAGCGTAGGATACAACATAAAAGCGTGTGGACAGAGGTGCTGGCATGGTTCCTCTTCCTCTCATCTCTGCTGCACTCAGAGCTGATTGGGTTAGATGGCGAAGCGGCGAGGACTTTGTGCTAAGCCTCAACACTCCTAATCCTATCAGCGTTCAAAGGCAGTGCTAAAGGTAAGGCTCCCCGAAGAGACAAGCACATCTGGTGCAGGGGTGGAGGGGAAGGTAGCAGCAGACGGACGGGGAGGCAAACGCATACATACAGAGACACTGAACTGTGCATCCACCTGCTGACACACGTAGCCTAACTAATGAAACCTCTATAGCTACCGGCTATAAATAAAAGTGACTGCACAGTAAACATGTCGCTGATGAAATATGAGACGCTGCTGCCACAGTGAAGACCAACAGGTCAGTCATCAGCCCGTCATCACCAGATGAGCTTTTAATGAGATCACTTGAGTCAAAATGAAATGTTTGTATATTACAGTGCTTCATATATTGTTGCAGGTTTAATTGGTAACAAGAGAAAGTCTACAGCCATGCTAACAGCTCTGTGATCAGTCAGCAGCATTAACACCATCCCAAGTGTTTCTCCATACTTAAGAAACACCATTGGAAAAACAACACATTGAACAAATGTCTGTTGAGGTATAGACCTTATGAAGTAAACAGTGATATAGAGTTCAGCCTTTCTAAAAGGCATCCAAGGTCATTCTTTGGCACAAAGGGTTAAAAGGTCAGAGATAAAAACCTGTGCTTTAAAATCATAAAGTGAACCTTGAGAGCAACAGGTAACCCATGAGGGTATGTGAGTGTGGTGTGATGTGATGTGGTTTGTCAGCGTGAGCAGATGTCCTGGCTGCTGTGTCCTGAACACGAGAACAGAGAGCAGCAGAACACCAGTGACTTCCTCTCCATCGCTAAATGAGAACATATTGGAGAAGGTTCCTGTTCAACCGTCTCTACCTTAACATCATGCAATACAGGTCAGCATCAAGGTCAAATATTCTATATATTCTATAGCCTACTTCTGAAATCTCTGTCGTTATTAGCGGTTCATTTTGCTGCTAGTGAAAAAACAAATGTGGAGCTGTGTTATTAGAAACGTTTCCATCTATTGACACGCAGGAAACCTCCCTGATAGTTCAGAGAGCATAACTGACCCTTCACTAAGTCCCGCCCCTCGAACGCAGACTGACCAATGATAACGTAGTATCGGCGGGCTCCGACCAGGGTCTGACAACCATCCGGCTCTGCTCCGTAGACTCTCACGCAATCATTTTCATTTTTTTTTGACTGGAACAGTGAATTCACAAATTCACTAAATTATTTTACTGTTTTTTTTAATTCTGTATTGATAAATTGATGTAAAACAAACGTGATTGATTAATGATGTAATGATTCAGGTTAATAAACATTATTTTGGACTGTTTCTCATGTTGTACTGAGTACAAATTTGCCATCATAAGGTACAAAGTGCTTGTCACGGGGGCAGTACCCTCTTAAAGGCCACATTTGTACCATTTCCAAGAGTACATATAAGTCATCGTGCATTAAGGTCCATTTTTGTCCCAAGGGGTACATATTTGGCCCCATAAGGTACAAACTATAAGGTCCTAAAATGCACCCGTACTAAGGGGTACAATGGGTGTACATTTGAGGGCACAGCCCCAGTGACGAGCTGTTGGACCCCTAAAGGTACAAATTTAGCACATTATTTTTTACAGTGTAAAAAGAATCTGAAATTACAACTGAATCTGATAAAGTCCAACATTCGGTGCTCAAATAACATCCATTTCATGCACCACTACAAGCTCCTCCTTTCACACCATCTGTCAATAGAATAGTGAAGGAAAGTAAAGTTTAAGTTAAATGCCAGGCGAGTATTTCATGACATTCCAGTAGTCTGCTGATCATCTCAGGTTATCACACAAGTTACTTCTTCCCCACACGGTAACTCTCACACACATCTCTGTTAAACAGCTACTTAGAAGCAGCTGCTGTTTGATCCAGTAAAGACTTGGAAAGTCAGGTTAAGAGCCTCCGTGCTCTAAATCGAGCCATTGTATGCGCCGCAGCCTGCTCCACTACCCAGAATCCCTCAGGACAATAGACAATGGGGTCCGACTCCAGTTACCAAGCACCTGTACACTCTCCTTATGATTTCAGACCCCCTCTGCCTACGACAGCAGGGATACAGTTGCAGGACGGATGGGCGTGGTGCCGCCGTCACACTGGCTAAACAACAACTCCTTCTCCACTGAAGACTGACTCACGTCCGGGGCCGAAGCCTTCATGCACCTTAATATACCTTAATAAACCCGTCACCCACAGAAGGTGACGAAATATGGATCTGTGCTTGCTGAGCAGCGGATGTCTCAACCACGAGCAGCAGACTCCATATCCGCACCAAATCCCCGGGATAGCTTGTTTTCTTCCCCCTGCTACTACAATAGAGAGGCTGATGCTCACCACCAGTCTTTTGTATTGAGATGTGGAGACGACAGAATGTATTTATTTGTGTCGGTGGCCAACCATTATCGGAGGGATTGATCGCTGCGGGCTGGAATGGAGGGGAGAGCGACGACAGGAAGGAGGAATGTACTGGAAGGCCTTATCTGGGAGCGCCAGGCCGCTGTGACGGGAAGTGGAATGTCAGGAGGGGAAAGAGGAAGTAGGCTCGGATGTAACACACACATATATAGTCAGGCGTGTACAAATCCGAGCGAGCACACACACACACACACACACAAGCATGTAGCCTTTCCTGCCTAATCTGCAACGCTAGAGAGAGATAGACAACTCCCATCGTTCTCCTGTCTCTGCCGTTGTATTTCCTCTATCTCCCAATTCCTTTTTCTCTTCTCTCTCTCTCTCTCTTCCTATTACCCTGCGTCTTTATCAGCAGGTTTTAGACATAATAAATGGACTGGGGCGGGACAAACAGGGAAATTGCGGCATTATGGTGCTTTAGTGAATATCAAACCAAGGGAGGCTGTGAGTACAGGCACATCTTAGCATGTCCTTGTGTCCAATTGTGCCATTAACCAGCGAAAGCCACACAGACCTAACCCCGTCTGAGAGACTCCAGAGAAGAGAAGAACCTAAATGGTTGTTCACATGGTACATCTGAGGATTCACACACTGCTATACAGATAGAGCAACTACAGCACAACACTCTCCAGGAGAAACCAGGAGTAGATCTAGACTTCAACCAGCTGATCCTCATCAGGGACGATCAGGCTCCACAGCTGCTTCAGAGCAGAGATCATGAACCCAACCAGCCTGCTGAGAGGCAGCGTGACCCTCACAGGTATCTGTGTTAGACACCTCAGTACATCATCATCACAGAAACAAAACAGAGATCGATAGCTGGACTGAATAGTTTCAGTTTGCTTTGGTCAGAGTTTAACTGAGAGCAGCCACAACATAATGACGCATAGTATTCTCATTTCAAATGAGTGAGACCTTTACAGACCGATGCAGTATCAAGGTCATTCATAGAGCGCTTTGAACGAACAGGTTTTATCTTACACAAAATAAACAACTCAACAAACGACAGAAAAAAAACTAGACCAAGTGCACCGCAGGTGGGACGATCTGAGTGATTTGGATGAGAGGTAATAGACTAAGTTGTCGTGTGTTTTCAGCTTTCTAAACGTAGTCGGAGTGTGTTGAGAACAGCAAACAGCTCTTTCTGTAACACACTCCTCTTTTACCAGAGCCTCAAATGAGTCCTTCTAATAACCTCACTAAATCCTGTCCGGCTCTTATCTGGGTTATTTGGCTGCGGAGGATACTGTATGCTGCGAGCTTTCACAGTAGCAGTGGCATAAAGCCGGAAGAACACGCACACATCAACACACACACACACACACACCTCTCGCTGACACCCCGGCGTCTGTTGGCGTTTGTGCCTGTGTGTGCTGGGCTGTCACTTGCTGTGTGAAATAATGCATGGGCTCCACAGCAGGGCCACTTTCTCCCTCTCATGCTCCTGAGTGGCCTGAGAGCCGGGGCCAGCTTTGTCACAACGAGCAGCTCGACTTAAGAGTCCTCCTCAAACCGGGATCCACGCCACTCTGGAGGACGGGGACCCGTTAATGGAACCCACCGGGTCTTCTAACCCCCATGAAATAAAGTAAAGAGGGAGGACAACTGGAGAGTAAGAGGGGGGGGGGAGGGTTAAAGTAAGACACCAAAAACAACAATCTGTGAACACATTGCAATTTGTGCTGACGGCGCAGGAACGACAATGACGCCTGACAGCACCATGTGATGAAAATAACAACCGCCATGCATAATGCAAGACACTCTCCTTCCACTGAACCAAGCACTCTCCTAAAAAGACATCCACCATCGGGGGGCTCTACAGTTTGCACTTCTCCCCTCAATGACAACGGCGGTCCGACGGCGTGGTGGTGATCATCCTCTGGGAGGAGGGGTGGTAATTACACGATGGGCAGCGGTGATAGTGAGATAGTGATATCTCGATCTAGCCTCAGAAGTGAGTTGTTTGCACTTGATCTGCCCAGCGGGTCCCGAGGGGGGCAGGAATTACCCTTTATTACCCCGTCATGTTGTTCCACTGTTAAACAAACTAATCAGCAGTGAGGGAAGACGGGAGGTAGAGGCTCGGCCACGGCAGCCAGGAGACGGGATCCGGTACTCTGAAACTATGAGCTTTATGTTAGATCAGGGGTCAGCAACCTTTACTATCAATCCAGTTGGTGTTACTTTGCTTAGTAAGAGTTGTTGCCATCCGGCCAAGTGGGCTGAGGTTTCTGTTCCGTGTGAGCTGAACAAGAACAACATCAGTGGATCCACGAGGATGGAATCACTTCTCTGGCTCGACATAGACACAAATCATTTCATTAAACCACATCACACATCATGCTCAGTATTTCCTAACATGCTGTGAATGTGAGGAAAGCCCAAAGGAGCCTCACAAAGAGCTGCTCAGTCTGCTTTTGGAGCTTTCACAGTTTTTATTTTTTTGTTTTTTTGTCAGTTCCCGGCTCGCCAGAGAAGATGAAAAACGGGTTAGAAGAGCAGCAAACAAACACAAGCGTTTATCTATAGCAGTGAAGAAGTTGCGCTGGCGTGGTCTTGGGAGAACCCCCACCCCCCCCCACCCCACCGTGGTGAAGTGTGTGTGGCGTGGCGTGTGCAAATACGAGACGATGTCTGCAGCCTGTTATAGCGAGTCCTGCCGCGCGCCGAACCCGAGAAGCAAACACGCCGGTGTCCTGGCGAAGGGACTTTGATTCACATGGACACGAGGCGGCCGCCACTCCGGAGGGGGCTGGACTGTACTGTAGTACGCAGACCAAGGTGCTACTGTAGGCTGGAAATGAGCTCTTATGTAAGCAACTTCATCCTGCCCTCTATAACCCCCCCGCCCCACACACACACACACACACACACTTACACATATCTTGGAGGCATTAATAAGTCATAACTCAGATGTTTTGCTTCCATCCATCCTCATTAACAGAGGTGCAGTCAATTAGGCTGATGTGAGCGGCAGGCGATTCTTCCTCCGCCGCCGCCAATTTAAACCACTACAGTGTAACAGAGGTGTGTGTGTGTGTGTGTGTGTGTGTGTTTCCTGTGAGACACACTCAGGTGGGAGTTGATGCGAGCCGTGCATGCGTGTGAGGCCTGTCAACGCTAATTCACTGTGTATGGAGGACTCACTGGACTGTTTCTGCCTTCATGGGTTGCCTGACCTACCTGCTCTGATCGGGTTTCATCGGGGCTGGATGGCTCACAGGACTGAGGGACTATACTCGCTGCTGTACCGGCTGCTACTTCCTGCTGCCCTGCTCGGCATTTACAGCCACAGAAAGCACTTAAAAAGCATTTCTTATCGGAGTTACTTGCTTTCCAAAATCAAGTAAAAGTAAGTTAAGAAGCCCTCGGAGTAGGTGAACATAAATAAAAGTCACTTTTTAATCACTGTTGCATTGCAATCCTACAAAGGCTTATTAGGGCCATTGTAGGTAAAAAAAGAAAATCATAATTATGGAGCTGGGGGAGCGGGGTAATATTCAGAGTAGAAGCTCAGAATTTCAAAGATTAAAGTCATAAATTTACGAGAAAAAAAACAGAATCTCTGAGATTAAATCAGATTATAAAATCGTAAATTTACGAGATAAAAAATAGTGGAGTGCAAAACCTGGTGATGAAAAATAGTTTTGTATTTTGTTAAGGAACCACATCGTTTCACATTGCAAGGTTGGATCAACCAGAAAACAGGATCCTCACACTGCATCAGTAGCTCCCGGCAATTTTGAATAAAGCCACGTTTCGATCTAACAGAGATCTTCGTCAAGTCAGCATCACAAAGCAGAACAGGCAGTATGTGGACACAGACACGTCACCACTCAGGTGCTCCTGATCTGCTTGATTGGAAGTCAATCAGGTCACACAGCTGGACCGATCATGGAGGCAGAACACTCCTCTAGAAGACTAAAACACTGGACGTATAAAGCACTAATCTATCACATCACAGGTTAAGTTCAAACATCTTCAAAGATATTTATCATTTATAATCATTATAGATGTGTTTGTTTGTTAATCTACTCACTGGAGCGATCAGAGCAGTCTGATATTCCCCCATAGAGGGGACAAAATATGCTCTATGACAAAGATCACGTACAACTAGAGACAACAAGATAACTGATATATAAACACATTAAATCCAACACATAAGGGATATAAGAGTTTTTTCTCAGGATATTACCCCCTCCCCTGGCTCCGTAGTCATTACAATCCAGAGGGTGTTAATAATTAACCGTTTAACTGATATTAAGCATTTTAACCGATTAACTCTGTCGGTTAAAATGGTAAAAACAAATGTTAATAATTAAACTCTAATCCAGAGACGACGTGGAAACTGGAGCCGAAATGTCTAAAAAGGGACGACTTCATTCGTAAATCTCTTTTAGAGTACGAGTCTCTGAGAGTGGAAAAATGAAACATAAACAATAAGAAACACGAAAATATAGTTTGTTTGTTTAATATAAATAAATTCTTTGTTTAGTATAAATAAACAGGAAGCTGTGATGTTATGTGACTACGGTGCTGGATCACTGCGTCCTCTGACACGGTGGGGTTTTAACAGACATCATAAACTATGTCACCTCATTACAACACACACACACAAACACACACACACAAACACACACACACACACGCACACACTGGTGTCTGGTCGAGTACTTTGGCTTTGTCCGCCTCTCAGATTAAAGCTACCGGGCTAATTTGCTGCTATGTCGCAATTCCTACATAATCCGTCTCTAATCCTCGCCGACTCGATTAAACAGCCAAATCTCCGGCTCAGTATCTGGCTCTATCTGCCGCACTCTTCGTTTGTACTCGCTCTCTCCTCCACTTTCTCCTCTGCCCTCCCTCCCTCCCGTCTTCCTCTCTCTTTCCATGCCCTCCCCTCCACCTCTCGACTCGCAACAAAAAATCTTTATCTTCTCTTTCGTCGTTTGTCTCCTTCTCTTTCAGCCTCTCCGTCACTGATTCTCCGCCGTCTCATTCTGTCTCAGCGTCCCCCCAGGATGCTTCTGTTCAGCTCGACCATGAGGTCACCTTCAGATACTATAAGGGCTTCAGATACTGGAGTCCGACACTCTTGATGAACCCCAGCAGCTCTCCGTCCTTTAAAGTAATATCTCTCTTTGGTCGAGCAGGTTTAATCTATATTGGTCCAAACGTGATCTTTTATAAAGTCCTACTTTAATGGAAGTTGTTGAGCACATAGGGAGAAGCAGATTCCCAAATCAAAGTCTTATTTATGAAAAGTTCTACATAAGTTTTGGAGCTTAGACTTTCAATGACTCTAGTGAGTCATGTCTCCCCAAAATATAAATTCATATTTAAAAAGGTTTGCCATGGAGTCAAGAAAGAGACTATGAAGAGGAGCGAGCATTTAAAAGGTACCGAGTACCGATACGAATACTTCTCTTTTCCAAAAGACCCTCGTTAACAGCCAGCTGGAGGGTGTGAGCGACACACGGCAGGCTGGGGGGTCACGCATACGAGGCGGTGCGCCGCGACCGGCTCTAGGTCGGCTTGGAAAGGCTCGGGGCGAAGGTGGCTCGCGACCGCAGCTTAACAGCGCTCCCCTCCCGGACCTCGCCACACCGTGACGGGGCTCCCTGCTCCCGATGCAACTGTCGACCGGGGCGGACTGTCCTCAGTGCGCCCCAACCGCGTCGTGCAGCGGCCCACGTAAAGGCGCCAGGGGTCTGTGGCGATGTCTGCAACCCACCCGACCCGTCTTGAAACACGGACCAAGGAGTTTAACGCAGGCCGAGTCAAAGGGTGCAAGCAAAACTTTGCAAGAATCTTTTGAGAACTCTTGCAAACTGATTTCATGCAATGTCCTCATCTTCTCTCCTTCAACAGCTAAACATGCAGACTTCTTTCATAATGTTGCACACTAAAAAGCAGAGCATTGACTTTAAAATCATACTCTAAAAACTCTCAACTCACACAGGGTTAATTTCAGAAGCCATGTTAGAATGAATCACACTCGTGTGTCTGGACGCGCAGACACACATTTGCACTGCCAACTATTTACAGAAGCCATTTATCAAAGACTGAAGGGAAGAGAAATGACCCGTCAGCCATTAGTGATAACAATCAAACATTGAATTTGTGTGTGTGTGTGTGTTTGTATCTGTGCACCAGGGCGACACCAGAACCAACACCGCTCCAGTCTTATCACACGTGATGCGTGTTGCTTCTACCACTAACTGATTGCATAACTCCTCTTCTAAACTTTGATGAAGGACAACAGTCTAACCATCTGTCCTCCTGAAGACAGCGGACATTCCTTCCTCACTTTGTATTCTCGAGGATGATCTGGTATTCCACAGTCAGCCTGGTCTCTCTCTGCTCGGGCAGTAGCCAGAGCTCGAGCTTAAGGACGTCCCGTTGTCGATAGACAATAAACATACTTGGTTAAGTGTTAATCAAACTACAGTAAAAGAAGTCAATAGTTTAATTTTGGTTTCACACAGGACACACGAACGTCTCCTGGGTGAAAGTCCTGTATTGTTACTGGTATTGGTATCGACTGCTAGATTTCTGGTGACATCCCTAGCAGCGGTATTAGACGAGCTGGGAGTGAGAACAGGTTGTGTAAAATGACATCACACTATGGACCACAGCTCTGACTTGTACCCAGGCTTTTTATGCTGTCTTGATGACTCACATATAAAAAGACGTCGCTTTAAGCCGACACTTTACTGACATTCTGAGTCAGAGATGTGGCCGGGCTGCTGCCTTCGTAACGGCGCCTCAGTTACTTCACATTTGAAGTCATCTTGTTTTGTACACTGCCTTGACGAGCGTCCTATTAGCGGTGAATGACATGAAGAGAGAAACGGTTTATGATTCTGTCACGTGGCTCGTAATGACCACGGACATCTGCTGCAGCCAGTGAATTATGAATAGCTGAAGAAAGTGAGTAAAAGAGGGAGAGAGAGAGAGGGAGAGAGAGAGACAGGAAAAATTGTGGTTGGCACTTGACAGCTTGGGTCTATTTTTAACACGGGGAGGAGGTAAAAGACGGATGAGCGACAGGTTTCGCCGGTTAAGGGGAGTTCTGATCGTTTCTCCTGCGCCCTCGCTGTGTGATGTCTTGCTCGCTGACAGGTAGTGTCAGGAGGGGAGATGAGACAGAAACTAGTATTCCTCTGTGGGCTCCGTGTGCATGCCGACGCCGTTATTAAACGGAATCTGTACAGTTATTTTCCTGATGATCGTGATAGCGGAGGAGGTGCATGGGGGGGGACACTCGAGAGAGCGATTACGGATCAGACAAGGCTTGCCTTTCGTCCTCCCAGAGGATGAGTGTTAAAATGAATGTGTGCGTTCCCATCGAGGGAATCGGCGGGAGTATCGTGGAAACGGTGTGGGGGTGTACGACTAGAGTAAGATAGAATGAAGTCACTGCAGCGAAGGGTCTCCAGGAGGGACGAAAACATGTTGCATCTAAATGAGGATTTTCATTTCATATGACAGTGTGATGAAGACATTTAATAAGGCCTTTGTGTGCATGTATGTGCATACAGTATATATGTCTGACAGGAACCCTCCGAGCATCAACACAACCACCGATGTTTCATCCTTTAATATCCTTTTCTTTCTATAGGAGTTCAACTTCCATGGGGATACAGAAATAGAGGTCCATGAGGTCCATTTCCTACCTAATGTAGATTGCCATTGCCTCCAGGACACCACGCATACATCCACATAAACAATCCGCCGCGTGAAAATATGTGCACAAAGTGAGCACTTTGCCTAATTACTCTTAATGTCGGGGGGTTAATGGGCTCTCACGGACGGTTGGCGTCAGGAAATCAGTGAGCGTAATGACCAGTCACTAATGAACGCTCAAAACATCGATGATGATACTCGACTGAAAGGCTTTCTGTCTGTTGGTTTGTCAGAGTGGCTCAGCGACACTCGACGTGCCACATGAGAGAAATCTGTCGCTTTGTGGTTCAAGCATTTCCAAATTCCCAGACCTGAAACAGAGTCAGCAATAAGCTAAAGTGCCTCAAACCCGGACTTAATCCGTATAGATCCTGTTTAGCATTCAGTCGAGAGACTTCCACCTCTTCAAACACATGTGCAGGGGGAGATTATGCCGTACTGTACTTCAGAGCCCATGTACAGTAGCGCTGCTGCATACAGAGACATGAGAAGAGAGATGGATGAAGGAGGAGTAATCTGTCAGTAGGGGACACAGTAAAGGCAACAGTGACATTCAGGCTTCTAGACTGAGCATTCAACACAGTACGTTAGCACTTCCTTTCTACTTTCCTGTCTCGTAGTTACATGACACTATATGCCATTGTTCTTGGCTGGAGAGGCAGAAAATAGCGCTTACGTCAGACATTCACTGTTAGGAAACTGATCTGGCCTTTCAGTGGGATCCTTGGTGACTTTCACAATTAACAATGGTTGCATGTGAGGACAGCTGGACCTGAGCAGCGGACGCCTCGGGAGGGGATTTACTGCAACTGAGGGGAAGTGTCCCTGCAAGGCCAGGCTCCGCCTCCAACGCTGTATCCACTTCTCTTTATACATCCATGCACTACACACCTGTAAACTTTCCTGACTGCATCTCGCAGCGTCCACAGAGACGGACGGATTCTGCTGTTTTACGCATGTAACTGCAGAAATCGTGTGCGCTGCCAAAACGCAGGTGACCTATACTCAATACTGCGCCTGAAGGCATCGCTGCGTAGACACAGACGGAGCACTGAAGCTGCTGCTTTGCTGACGTGCTTCGTTCATTACGTAGACGTAAACCTTAACCACAGCATTGTCACATTTTAATCACACGGCTTTGTTGAATTTTCGATTCTGATTGGTCAATCACGGCGTTCTGCTGTCTGTTATTTCATTATAGCAGGCCGTTACTATGAATAACAGACCGTTGCTATGGGCGCAGCTCTGATGTCGGACTCTGGCGGACCGTTTCTGTGCCGTGTAATGACCAGGATAATGTCCAGCTAGCGGGTCATTGCGACATCCAGCATCCCCATCGTGGTTTCTTCGCTGTATATTATCTCTTACATAAAACAGATTTATTTATTTTTACAGGTTTTTGGAAAGCTCAGAGAAATGACGTCGTTGAGGGAAAAGACCGTCGTCTGTCCGTCTGTTTGTGAGATCGATAGATAGAAAGACACTTAATCTGATGACGACACACGTGTGAACTCTGAGGGCTGAAAACGAAGACGGAGAAATCTAATTATGTATTACAGTGTTGTCAGATATTGAATAAAGGAGCATATTAGCAGCGTATTAAAACATATCCACTCTGCTGGCTGCCTGTGGGAGAGGCTGCATTAGCCAGAAGACAGGACAGGGGAGGCCAGCGGTGTGGCAGATACTTTCAATAAATAGCAATTATATTGTGTATGGTGGTGGAGGAGGTGAAGACGGGGGAGGGAGGGAGGGAGGGAGGTGGACGGGCGGGGGGGGGTCTGCACCTCTGAGCCATTATCGGAGATAATGACATAAACTGAGCTCTCTCCGGAGTGTAGTTGTGTGTGACAGAAAAATAGATAAGAGCTTATAATTACAGACACCACCCAGGGAGGAAAGAGAGGAGAGATAGAAGGAGAGATGGAGGGAGAGATGAGTTGAAGGAATGAAGTATAAACACACACACACACACACATATGCACTGAAAACCACATTAGACACAAAGTGAAGGGGTGGACGAAGGACTATACACACACATTCAATGTGTAGAAATCAACAACACACACACGCTGGTTGCTCTAACCCTCCTGGCTGACCCGACACACTGATGCTGATGAGATGCTGGAGCTGCAGCCCTCAGGAGAGATGGGATGAAGGAGAGGAGGAGGAGGAGGAAGAGGGAGAGGGTTGGACGACAAGATGAAGAGGAAAAGAAGAGGGCGAGGAGGAAGAGGAAGGGGGAGGGAGAGATGTAATGATGTCGATGAAAGACACAGGGAGATGAAGAGTGGAAGAAGATTGTGTCTCTCCATCGATAAGCAGCGATAACGTTATTAATGAAATGAGTTGTGGAGCCGCAGGAAGAGGAGGAACACTCGATGTGCTGAGATCATACGAGGTCTTGTCCTCGGCAACATCACAGACACAAGCTGGTGAATAACGGGATCGATGGAGCGGCTACTTTTCCACGCTGGTGGGCGTCGGACTGGAAGGATTGAGACACAATAGTGCTTCATGAAAGTCTCCAGTTCAATATCATCCCCCCTGCAGAGCCACACAACCGCCCACAGACCCACAACTGGAGACGTGGAACTCACGCATGCATATGCGTACGTCTACACAACTGTGGGTCTGCGGCTCTGCATATCTCAGTTCAGCTGATCTGAGCTCTTGCTATAGTTTGTGGAGTGTCTGATTGGTCATCTAAAGACA
This sequence comes from Sebastes fasciatus, assembly GCF_043250625.1. Lineage (NCBI taxonomy): Eukaryota > Metazoa > Chordata > Actinopteri > Perciformes > Sebastidae > Sebastes > Sebastes fasciatus. The sequence goes on along the minus strand of NC_133810.1, from coordinate 31,386,913 downwards.
GTTATGCCGGGTTCACATTGGACGCAGAAGCGCCACGCTAAAGCCTGAATCCTGGATGAAGTCTTGCTGTTCACACCAGAAGCACATTTCTCTGCGCCGGTCAACAAGCTCCTCTGCTGCTCATTTATATCGTTTATAGTCGGTTATCAGTGTGTTTTCTTGCCATCCGCTCGCAGAGAAAAATAGACCAGACGCCGGAACTATCGCTGAAGATCACTAGCCAGCCACCGCGCATCCTGTGTGAGCATCTCTGCAAACTTCCGGCTAGTTTAGTTTGTGTTAACTGTCTTTTTTCGGAATAAGGGCAAAAAAGCTGAATATTTCGTGCATGTAAACACAGTCAGTGACAGGCCTAATGGAAGCAGCTCGAAGTTCTCCTTTAAGGCCAGTGTTTCATGAGTGCCGTGCTGCTTCTGGACATTTGGTGATGGAAAGAACGTTCCGGAGCAGTTCCACTACGAGTCTTTGTCCCAAGGGCAGATGGACGACCTTGTGCAGGACGGACAGAATGCCACAAGACGGGCTTAAGGGATTTATGCCCAAGTGTATTTTTTATAAATAAATTACAATTGATATGCTCCATGTTTAATGATGGCTGTTCTTATGCTTTGAGCAAATAGATCAACGTTCTGGGAAATACGCATCCTGGCTTTCTTCAGAGAGTTAGATGAGAATATGGACACCACTCCCGCCAGGAGACTGTTAGCTAAGCTTAGCTTAGAGACTGGAAACTCTTGGAGTAATCCTGCTAACAGACAGACAAACAATCCAACGCTGGTGAAAACATAACCTGCTTGGCCCAAGGTCTTTGGCCTTGGCGGAGGTTATGACATTAATAATGAAATGAAATGGCCATTATGAATGGCAAACTCAATGTAGAAGGAAAGAGCTGACGGCAGCAGCAGAAACACAGCTGGTGTGAACAGCCGACGCGTGAGACACGCAGCAGTTCGGCGAGGCAGCCGCCAGGCGCTGCTCACGAGCCCAGCGTGTCCAGACCGTTACTCCCCTTAACCACTGCCCTTATCTCACTCACTCATTATAGTGTGTGACAGTCCTGGCTCTCTCAGACTGAGCATCTCTACTCGCTCCCTCAAGTCTCCTTGCTCGTGTGTGCACGACAATAATGTGTGTGTGTGTGTCTAAGTTATATTAATGCAACAAGCCCGCTGTCATTCCTCTGGGGGTTGATCCATGGAATTCTGGGAGATGTAGGAAATCACCAGGGAGGACTTAGAAAAGTCAAGTTAGCAAAGAGAGTTTCAGCACTCCATCAAACACACCTCCTGGAGAGCGCTGGACATGATGAACTGTAGATGAACGCTGTCTGGCAGAGTCAGAGTGTCCAGGGAGGGATTTCTTTTTTGACTGTCTTTCCAACGGCACTTCTTCACTGGTTCTGCCTCGCTGACGACACAGCTCTGATGCCCTAAAGGCCTCTGCTTAATAGTGTGTCTTTAATGACTTTTTCCACATAGCTGCCTGCTGCCAGTGTCACCTCTCATACACCATTACTCCATGTGGCTTTCATTGGACCGCAGTAATTACGCCTTCGTTAATGTCAAAGCCGTTTTTTTTTCGCAGCACACAGGTGTCAGTGTCTATGACTAAAGGACCACTTGTCTCTGTGTGTGTGTCCACATACATGCAGACATACTGTATTAGCCTGATACACTATGTGACCACCAGTAGGGATGTCATGATACCACAAACTTCAATACAAATACCAGTGATTCCACGACTCTCCGTACCAGTTTCAATTTCAGAAGATAATGATTTTAGTGCAGGACTACCCGGAGCTTTACCATCCGTCCCTCCGGACTACTGCTCTCGCTGTCACAACATCACAACATCCGGTAGAAAAGGTCAACGACACTGACACACAGACATGGAGCGGGGGAAGTTACTGTGAAGGATTGATGGAGCTGTAAATCCTTTTATCTTTGTTTTGACTGAGAGATTAGTGAGCGAGGCTGCTACTGCTAAACCACCACAGCTTCATCATCATCATCGTCATCGCAGCGTGCAGGTTTTGGTTGCTTAGTAACGGCAGGAGCGCAACCTCCCCGCACATTGGATAAAAAGACGAAAGCGGCACAACTGGAGTTTTCCATACGTTTTAGTTACGTTAGGAGGCAACAAACAGCCCTCCGTTTTAACGGTATCCTTTTCTTTATTCTACTCTGCTGTGTATCGTCCATCTCAGCCTGCTGTCGCAGCTGCTCTCCGTCATCACGGCCGGGCTCTACAGCGTCCTCTCTCTTTCTCATTGCAAAGATCAGCGTACAAAACATTCAGCTCGCTTCTCATTTTAGCCGGCGAAAGCAACAGTCGGCGCCGGCGTCACTCCATTCTGACAGATGTTTCCTAGCTGACTTTACTTCCCTACATTTCTAGAGGTTCATCAGACCGACTGGTATCTCGTTAAGTCAGAACAGGTCCTATCAGCCGTCACTGATTAAGATCGAGTCTGTGACGTCTTACTGATCAGATGGAAGAGTTCATTTAGGAACAGGTCCCTTACAGGAAGGGAAATAGGAATAAAACACATGGATCAGTGATTGGCAGCGTGTGATTATGAGCTGCCCAAACACTTGAAGGAGAAAACCAGGATTATGTCCCTGAAGTCGTGAGTGCATCAGGCTCTAACCCCCACCCCCCCCCCCACCGCAAGTACCTCCAAGTAAGAATTATTTAACACAGCCTATCTTGTCTAAGCCCATGCCCTCAATTCCCGTCTGTCCAAAGCTTTATTAACTTTTTTTTTTGAAGGACAGGTTTAGAAGAATATGTGGCTGTTGTTGACGTCTGCTTGCAACATCTGTCAGCGGCACTGGAAGAAAGCTGCGTTCGCTCACAGCAGGGGGGGGGGGGGCAATGCTGTGCAGCCTTTAGCAATATCAGGGTTTTGGTGAATGTGTTCCCCCCGTGGGTTGGTCAAATTAATACAAATAACTACCAACCTCGACCTTCAGAGACCTTTTCAAAACCCGTTAGATAACAGTGTTCAACGGATACAACTTCGTTTTTTCTTTTTTTATATTCCTTTATCTTCCTGTTCTCCTGAGGGAACGCAAATCAGTCACACACTAAATAAATGGTTGGTTTTCGAGAACAACACGGACCCTGATCCAACTACTTCTGATTCATCAAATGTGCATGTTGTTTTTGTAGTAGTGGAAAACAAAACGGATGTCTTCTGCCTCCAAATGACTCATCTGAAGGTAGTAACGTGTGTGTTGTGCTAAATTATGAGACTTATGTTTAGTCCAATATTCCCTCTCTTTACCACTACAGCAGTGGCTGCTGTTGTTTTCACCTTGTGAGTCTATGGCTCTGTTCAGACCTGGTATTAACATGCGTCCTCAGTGATCCGATCACAAGTGGACAGCTTTAAGTACGTTTGTTCACACCTGACATTAGAAAGCTTCTCCACATGAGTGACCACTTGTGATCCGATCTCACTTCACTGCTCTATATGCTAATAAACACGTAGTAAACACACGGCTAATACAGCAGCAATGTGACGTAATATTACAGGAATGTCAGTAGTAATATCCTACATATTCCTGAATTTGGTTACGAATGACCTCCGTGCCCCCAGCACCGCGGCCTTTGCCAGGCAACAACGTGGTACAAAGCTTCAGAGAGAGCGGGCGTCAGCTCCATGCAAAGCATGGGAACAAAAACACCGACACATCTCCGACCGTATGCACTTTGTGTGCCGGGTCTGATAGTCTGTAGATAAGTAATCTACAAACGAGATATATATTAATAAAATACAGTTGTACCGACAGGATACAGTAGAGCACAGAGACCGGGTCCATTGTGTCCGTCTGTCTGCTCACATGAGGAGCGGATCCCAGCAGGACGTCAGTAGAGTAGGCGGTCCTTAATGTGGCCCAGACCACCTCTGAATGTGGTCTGAAAGATCCCATCTCAATGCATCCTCCATGCATCTTGTTCACACCTGTACTTAGAGCTGTGTAGATGGAGAATACCCAGCAAAGCAACCAGACTGGCCTTAAGAAGCACCTGATGAGCCTCCTGTGGCTCTCTGGGCTGTAAATAGTCATTAGCCAGTGTGCTGTTAAAGCCTGGCTACAGTAGTTAAGTGTTGGGTGTGAGGCTGACACTGCAGTCTCCTATTGAGTGTTATTATGACATGATAATGTCTCAATAAATATACTATATGTCTGGTATTTATTTATATAATAAACATAATAAAACCTTGTTGAGGGAAACTATTATTGTACGTAAATGGATACAAGCAAACATCAGCTGGAAATAACTCTGTTTATGTAACCAAAGCACCAGACAGTTTCATCAACTTGCAGTCATCAACCACTCACATACAGCCAGTATGCATGTGTGTTGAGTTCTTCCTTTTCAAGAGAGGAGGATGGGGAGGGACAGAAAGAGAGACAGAGGGAAGAGGAAGAGAGGAAGATGAAGTTAACGGAGTATGCGTGTCTGTGCCTTTAAGAGTCCCCAGGCCTGCGATGGGCTCGATGTTGGGAAAGTCGCCCAGTGGCTTTCTCATGACCCCTGAGAGGAGGCCTTCTTCCTTCTGCGTCCATGGATGGAGATGGGACGTCAGAGAAAGACCAGAAAAAGAGACAAGCAGTCACTGAGACACTGCTTCGTTCTCACCGTCTGTTGCCGCCTGCACGCTATCGTCTACTCGCTGCTCTCACTGGATACATCTCAAATTCCTACTGAACACTTGAACACATGAACACATCTCCAGGCAGCGAGCTACTGGGATTGTTATTGTTTTGCCTCTTTACGACATTTGGATGAATGTTTGCTTAAACTATACTTAACTCAGTGAATGTGGGGCAGTTCTCCTGAACGTGGTCTTTAGAGGTCAGAGCAGCATGTAAAATATGCAGCTAATACCGCCGTGCTCCACATTTTATAATCTCCGCATTAATCCTGTGAAAGTTTAATTAAGGTGATATAATTAGATTAAGTTGTTTACATGACCCCAGGACTAATTGCAGTAGTTTTAGAAGATTGAGGTATCATATATGCCAGAGCTTCTGTTGGAAGTTAACATTTCTTATTGGAAACTCAATCAAACATCCAAAGAAGGGATGCAACACGACCAGGAAGGGACACAAAATGACCACAAAGATACACTAACGTTTTACATCGGTTGCACTGGTGCATCTAATTTAAGTGAACCAGCACATAATTTAGGTGCAACCAATATTTTTCACCACCTCAATAATACATTTTAAGTGTTTGGTCCTTTCCCATCCACATGTTTACCTATTACACTGCTATAAGAGCGGCGTGATGGAATATGTGCATAGCGAGTGTGTGACAGAGAGAGAGATGCTCTGAGAGCAGATCAGCTGTTTGCCGATGTTACGTCCACATAGATGGAACAATAACTGAACAACCTAACAACCAATGATTAGACAAAGTGGAGGTTAAAGATGCAGCTGAAAGGCGGCAGAGAACTTCCCTTAATGTGGCGCTGTGGCTCTCCCTATCATCTGTGTAAACAACGATGTCTTCTAAATATGCTCCGCAGTGTGAGACACCTCAGACAGTCTCTGAAAGGTAGCAGGAGCATCACACATACCGAAGGGCATCACCGTGTACTGGAGGAAATGATCAGGGGTCACAGGAGCAGAAATCTCTGAAGCACGTGGAGTTAAAGGGACTCACCTTTAACATGTCAGGCTTTGTGACTCATTCTCCTGAAGCATTCGACTGGTGCAGTACTCTGATTTAGTTGTGAAATTAAGAGTTAAGGTTTGTGGTGAGGAGGTAAAGGACATAGGTAAGTTGGGGGGGTACCCTGTACACCTTGTTAATGTCTATAAACTCTAGATTTATTGGTTGGTGCCACCTCTTGTATGTTCTTTTAGATCATTTAGTCAGCCTTTTGTTTATGTGTTGTTTCCAAAGAATCATTTATTTGGCACAACCAGTTTATCCTGACCTCCATCACATTTGTTGTTAACCTTTAGTAATCTTAAATAAACACCTTTATCTTTGCACTTCACTTTGACTTTGTGTAATCCTTGGTTGTTAGGTTGTTCAGTTATTGTTCCACCTCGTGGACGGAACATGTGCACATTAGAGCAGAGAAGAAATTAACGCACACTTTCTGCCGTCCCCACTTCAGTTCAGTATTAAAGGCATCTTGCATCGGACCGAGGAGACAGACAGGTGGTGGAGCAGTGCTCCGCCGATGATGTCGTTCAGGGCCGGGGACAGGTGTTAACGGCATCTTGACGAAAAAACAATCAATAGTTCTCTTGGTTTTGAATTAGCGGTATGTTTTTATTGTTGTGATGTCACTTCAGGAGGATTACAGGGTGCAGATTCACACATACACTCACAGACACAGACCTGCTGAATGACCCGATGGAAATGTTTAGTCACACTTGACAGATCTTTGGTCGCACTCTGGAGCCCCGAAAGAGACGCAAAAACTACAAAGTAACACATACGTACAACAGCCACGTACTTGGACACTTGGAGATGTGTGTCTATAGAACGGTTTATGATAATAGGCCGGGGGGGAGGTTTCACAGGATAAGAGGAAAAAGCGTGGTAAGATGTTCACTCTCCCGTCAGTGTGAGGCTGAACCTGCACTAATCTCCCTTCAGGTTGTCGTCCTCTGGCCTTGTACAGAGAGTCGGTGGGTGTAAATACACGGGATTACAAGAGGCACGGACCGACGATTGGACAGCAAACTGCCTCTCCGAAGAGCAGAAAGTGCACTGTTATATTTCTGTGTCATTACGTATGTACCGATAAATCCCTCAATCTCCTTCCTCAAATCAAAATTGCACCAGTTGCTGGGGACACATGCAGTACATGAGGACCGCAGGCTTCAAACCGCCGTAATCCCGGCTCAAAGTGGAAAGGGGCTTTGCCGCACATCCATTTGGTATTATTCTAAGAAATAGGCAATTAGAGATAAGGCCGTAGTTGTTGAGTTGGAGCGAACTGCATTCCACGGCCCTCCCTTTAGCAGCGTCCGGGGACATGGAGTGTATTCTGGGATGAAGTCGTCAGGGTAACAATAGGGAGTGAAACAGGAAACAAACCAATGTTGTCATATATAGAGTATGTCAGTATGCCAAGCTTTAAGGCATGATGTGTTCTAATGGGGGAAGGATCAGGACCCCGTGTTAACATAATATATATAGCTCAAAATAACGCCTGCAGCCCTCTCAGTCACTTCTCTGAACCACCGAGAGCTGCCACGGAAAATCAGCAGCGGCCGGCAGCACAGCATCCCAACGGAGCCTCTGAAGCTCGTATGGATTGACCTTGTTAAATAAGTGAAGTCCATTGTGGGACTCACCTGGAAAATAAATGAAGATGTTCGTTTGCTGGATGGTGTGTCCAGAATAGAAGAGTGATTGTACAACTGTTGGTCCAGAGATAAGGGCGTATGGCTTATACACTGCTGGCCTTTGATAAGGATGTCACGTCCAGCTCCAAGATTACCATGTGTGCTCATGTAAATGCATTCACATCTCATGCACGCACACACACACACACGCACCACCAACTAAAACACAGTGCTAATGCCAAGAATACAAAAGTAGCTTTCCACTGCACACTGTCACATCTAACAATATTATTACTATTGTCCCGGCAGACATAGCATCTTACTAACTATGTGACTTGGCTGCTGATCTCATGAGAAGGCGTAGAAATAGCACAGCTCTTTTAAGGACATTTTGTGCGTCATGTCTCCGCATTTTAAGCTCGTCATTTAACGCTGTTCTCATTCCCATCTCGTCGCATACGGACACACTGTCGCATTGACGCCTGTTTAATGTTGTGAATTCAAACAAATCTACTTGTTTAGGTTTAGGAAAAGATCACGGTTCGGGTTAAAATAAGTATGCTTGTTGCATAAATTAAGTGACAAATGTAAGTAGTCAACATAAATAAGTTAACGGTTGACTGGTGGTTCGGGTGAAAGTCAAATGTCAGTGGAGCTCTTGATCTTAAATGACGTGTTCGTTGACAGTCTGATAACGTAACGCTGCTCTGATTCTTGACTGAAACACCAAATAAGGTCTAATCATGTTTGTTCGCTCACTTCCTGCTCCAACACAGCCGGCGCTACATCGGGGACTCGAGGTGCGCTCGGCTTTCCTGTCGCCACAGGCTGCTATTCATGAACGTTTCCTCTCTGTACCTTGACCACTCAGTGTTTTCCAGGACACAGCTGCAGGGCCGATTGATGGTGAGTCAAATCTAGAGGTCAAGTTCAAGGTCAGCTTGGTGGTTGTATTGTCCCGACGTACTGGGACTGACAGTGAATCACAGCCTGCTGTGAAAACTCCAGGTTAGTCACTAGGAGACAATCGCTCCTTGAGATGCCTTAAAGGTGTCGAAACCACAATGCCAGCATAAGGGTGTGTGTGTGTGTGTGTGTGTGTGTGTGTGACAAAGTTTCTCAGGTAATACCCCTCCCTCTGAGATAGCCTGTGTCAGCGCATGTGATTGTTTTGGCAACAGCGTTGAAAAGCACACACGGGCTTCGGGCAGCTGAGAGCAAAATTCACACAAAATGTGAAGCTCCTGCTCGCTTTCATGTCTCACAGGCTGAAAATGAAAGTCACCGTCCTGTCTGATGGAACTAATACGCTCTCACCTGGAGCTGATGGAGCTCCATAACTTAAACGGATATCTCCTGTTTGGTGAGAGAAGTCTATATCCAGGTTAAAACATGAAAGCATACATGACTGCCACAAAATGTTGATGCTGAGAGTTGAGTTGAGACAAGAGGAATGATAAAAGTAGGCTGGGGAGTCCCGCATACGAGGCGGTGCGCCGCCACCGGCTCTAGGTCGGCTTGGAAAGGCTCGGGACGAAGGTGCTTCCCGGGGTCATAGACAAAGTGCCCGCTGCGCCCTCTCTCCCGCCGGGGAGGGACGGGGCCCCCTGCTCCTGGTGCGACTGTCGACCGGAGCGGACTGTCCTTAGTGCACCTCCAGATCGGGGCTCAGCCCATGTAAAAGGCACCAGGGGTCTGCGGCGATGTCGGCAACCCACCCGTCTTGAAACACGGACCAAGGAGTCTAACACACGCACGAGTCAGAGGGTGCAAGCAAAACCCCTTGGCGCAATGACAGTGAGGGCCGGTGCGCACCGGCTGACGTGGGATCCCGGCCCAGCGGGGTCGGGAGCACCACTGGACCGTCTCGCCTGCACCGTCAGGGAGGTGGAGCGTGAGCGCATGCGATAGGAGACGAAAGATGGTGACGAGAGGTTAACGTCACGCTGCTGTAAAGTGGTATCGGTGTCGCTGTATCGGAGCCGTTTGGCGAGTACGAGTACATGAGCACAGTATCGGACCCGACACCCGATACTGGTATTGGTATCGGTGCATCCCTAGTGAAAATGATTGAAAATTCATGACCAGATGAATATGAACTTAGAGCAAAACCTTGTTGCTATATGCATACGACTACATTTGACTTGACGGCTCTGCCTCTATCTGACGATGAGAAATCATTACAAACCGTACTAATCTTCTCCTGTAAAGTGTAGAATGATGCTCCCCTCTAGATAACGCTGCTCACCTGTTTAATCATTTAAAACTTCTCATTCCTCAAAAAACATTTGCTAAATACTCGTGCAGCTGTGAACCGTGCCCCAATTTCTAAATCACAGAGACGGCAAAGGAAGGGGGGGAATAAAGTAGGCTGCTTACAGTACTGTACAGCTCCACAGTGAAAGTAGGAGTTTAATACATTGCTAGAGAGAGAGAGAGAGAGAGAGTGACGGCTGAGCCAATGTTGCAGCAGCTATAAAGGGATTATTTCTCCCTGGAGGACATAATCATGTGTAACACACTTGTTTCAAAATCCTGTGGAAAAAACAAACAGGTGTTTCAGCTTTTAAATCCAGCGCCCTTCATCATCCTCTCTGGCACACATGAACCCAGCACAAACACACCTGGGCTCGGATTTTACTCATCAGTTCATTAGGTGAATGATGGCAGGATGGTTCCATCTAAAAAATACACTTCATATGTTCAGAGTCAAATGTTGAGAATCCTCAGGAGGCAGATGGATGAACATATTGACACATTTTAGGTGCAATATTTACATGATCTATAAAACATCTGCTGTATGTGAAGAGTTATTATTTGGTGCATGCAAAAATAACAGACATGCACACCTGAATAAATGAGGAAATGTGTGAGAGTCAGCTCTTCACTGACCATTAACCCAGCAGAAACACCTGTTCTCTGATTTGACTCCTTAGTTAATCAGTTATAGTTAGGTGATAGTTAATTAGGTGAATGATGGCAGGATGGTTTCAGGTCCATCCATCTAAGAAATACACTTCATATGTGCATAGTAAAGTGTTGAAAATCCTCAGGAGGCAGACTTTGCTTTGCAGGTGGATGAAAATATTGACCAATATTAGACCAATTTTAGGTGCAATATTTACATTATCTATAAAAGATCTGCTGAATGTGAAGTGTTATTATTTGATGCATGCAAAAAAAACAGACATGCACAGCTGAATAAATGAGGAAATGTGTGAGAATAAAGTCTTCACTGACCTGAGAGCCCCCACAGGAAGGTGCACGACAGCAAAGTAAGTTTCCTCGAAGTAGTGCAGACCTCCATGGTTAATGTCCTTCACCCAGCTTTATATATTTATATATATTTAAATATAATATATATATGTATGAGCTGTGTTTGTCCTCAGGTAAAGCTCCTCAGGTGTGTCTGCTTTCCCTTGAAGCTCCCAGCAGACACGTCAGGTTAACACAGAGGAAAGAAATGTCCCACAGCCAAACATGCAGGATCTCTCCTCTCCTCGGACTTTGCAGATGAGATGAACCTTTAAGGCTGATAATAAATAAAGTAATAAAGTGTATCAGACTCTTCTGGTCTCTGACAGCTCTCCTCTCCCCGCAGAGAGTCTCCTCAGCTCGGATCCAACTCTGCCAGTAGTCGTCCTTCAGTCCTCCAGATCCAGAGAGAGAGGAATGAGACGGAGGAGTCGGACTGAGAGTCTCCAGCTCTCCTTTACGCATCAAGTGCGCATCAATGTTAATCACAACTTCTGCTTATGAGCTTCAAAATAAAACACATTGTTTAAGCTTTGAGTGGACAGTCAGCTCTTATTTTGAAAGCAAAGATGACTTGACATCCGCTGTTTCACTGCCTATAATGTTGCAGCTTGATGCAGGTACACCTGTCAGGATTCAGGATTCAGGATTCAAGATTCAAGATCTTTATTATCATTGTGTATACAACGAAATTAGATTGTGACAATTCCATAATAAAAAGAAATTACAATATATAAAGAGATATTACAATAAAAATATAAAAAATATAACAATATATAACGAGATAATACAATATAAATAGAAAAGAGAGTACAATATATAAAGAGATATTACAATAAAAATATAAAAGAAAGTACAATATATAAAGAGATAATACAATATAAATATAACAAATATATTGATGCTATTTGTATTCGCATTTGTTATTGTTTGTGTAGTTTACATTGTTTATTCACCTGAGTATTTGACTGCTGGAAACTGTATTTCATTCATATATATATATATATATATATATATATAGTGATGTCCTTGATGATGTTTTTGGCCCTTCTGATCTGGTCCTCTTGTCCGCAGCATTATATGTGCAAATGTACAATTTTGTATATAATTCTGAATTTCACGAAATATCACAAAACATGTGATATAATAACTGTAAATGAGAAATCTATATATGTCTTTTCCCAAAATGTTCATCAAAAACGTTAACATCAATTAAACCAAATGTGATTATTTGGTTATGCCTCTAGGTTTTACATTTGTTTGTGCATATAGACGCGTGATGGATGTGTGAGGAGAATTCATTGTGAAAGACGACGGTCTGGTTAATGTTACTCAAAAATACAGAATATTAATTATTTTCGTCTGATTTCCTCCTTAAAGCTGCACAGCAGGTAGAAATGGAGCAAATCTAAAAAAAAAGGGATTTTTATAAAACGGTAAAATGAGACAAGTAATCTGTGTCCTCTGGTGTCCTCCGACGCTCCTAACAGTCATGGCATGTTGAGATCTGTTGAGGAAATACCAAGCACCGCCCACTAGCCGGGGCACAGCCAATAGGAACGCTCTCTCTCTCTGAAAGGACCTGTGATTGGTCAAAGTCTCCCTTTACAGTCTAGATGTTCTCAAGCCTGAAAACAGAGTCATGATGAGGAGCAGAAGTCTCTCAGATCATTTGAATTACAATATGCTGAAAGGTTATTATGGATTTTTTGCCTAATGATGCCAAAAATATATACTGCCTACTGCAGCTTTAAAGTTCTCTAAACAACACCGTGGTGCCTCACCACTGACCTGTTATGACCTGAATTTGTCTCTAAAAAAGATAAAGGGCAAAAAGGGTGTTTCATCCAACTCCGGGCAGGCATACTCGTGGGCAATTTGCCGATTTCAAATACCCTGCCTCCAGCTTTTTTCAACAATAAGCCTATTTCCAAACCCACACAACTAAAGCTCCATCCTTTTCCCCATGCAGTCTCCCCCTGAAGATCTGCAGCTCCTGCTCCATCATGTGTGAAGAGGTGTGGGGTCTGAAAGCACAGAAACACACTGGACTCAGCTTGACGTGAATTCCCAAGGTGCAGTTCACCCCCCTGATGTAGAAATATGGACTGACCTGTGCTCTCCGAAGTGCTCAGACCCCTTTATTTCATTTTGCCCAGTTGCCTCAGCAACAAGGGCTGAGGCTAATGCAGGACGACTGCTCAATTATGAGAGGTGAACAAGGGTTATTCCTGTGATTAAATCCAAAGAAGCAGAGTCCAAGCCTTATGGGGAGGAGGTTTTTGTTGTGTTGTTGTAAATTGCGTCAGGAGCCAGCAGCTGAAATCTACAGCATTCAGAGGAACGCTGTCACAACAGGCCTGTTTCTATTTATCTGCAGGGCAGAGAGGCTAATACTGGATACTGGACTACAGACTGATCCAAACCGACTACAGTCTGGTGAAATGATGAGCAAACCTGACACCTGGAGGCCAAACATATTGTTCCAGTGACATATCCATGCAGTCAGGGCACATTAAATATACTTTCTCATGTTTTTAGCTTTTTTTTTCTCAAAACAAAGGAGAACATCCAATCAATCTAGAGACCTAGAGCATTCAGAGGATGGATGGATCAGACTAGAGACCTAGAGCATTCAGAGGATGGATGGATCAATCTAGAGACCTAGAGCATTCAGAGGATGGATGGATCAGACTAGAGACCTAGAGCATTCAGAGGATGGATGGATCAATCTAGAGACCTAGAGCATTCAGAGGATGGATGGATCAGACTAGAGACCTAGAGCATTCAGAGGATGGATGAATCAATCTAGAGACCTAGAGCATTCAGAGGATGGATGGATCAATCTAGAGACCTAGAGCATTCAGAGGATGGATGGATCAAACTAGAGACCTAGAGCATTCAGAGGATGGATGGATCAAACTAGAGACCTAGAGCATTCAGAGGATGGATGGATCAAACTAGAGACCTAGAGCATTCAGAGGATGGATGGATCAAACTAGAGACCTAGAGCATTCAGAGGATGGATGGATCAGACTAGAGACCTAGAGCATTCAGAGGATGGATGAATCAAACTAGAGACCTAGAGCATTCAGAGGATGGATGGATCAGACTAGAGACCTAGAGCATTCAGAGGATGGATGGATCAAACTAGAGACCTAGAGCATTCAGAGGATGGATGGATCAATCTAGAGACCTAGAGCATTCAGAGGATGGATGGATCAGACTAGAGACCTAGAGCATTCAGAGGATGGATGGATCAGACTAGAGACCTAGAGCATTCAGAGGATGGATGGATCAGACTAGAGACCTAGAGCATTCTGGACGTCCCGTATGGATACTGAGGACACTTTGATCAGTTCAGGGTTGGTTTGTTTGAGCTTCAGGTCGTGGTTTCATATTTCAGGAGGTTCAGTATAAAGTTTGATGACAAAACACTATATACTATCCGCATATTACTGCATGCATTACACATTAACTGTGAATAAGAACAAACCGGACGATCAAATATACAACAGCGAGCTATAATGGAATATTCTGCACCTCCAGAGTAAAAAAGACAGTGAAATGTAACATTAATTATTAACTAACTGACGGAGCCAGACACGTTTTATTCATAAAGACAATCTATCTGTTGCTTTGGTGTCTGAGTCATAATCGATTCATTCATTCTGTTCACTTAATAAATGTCTTATCATACCGTTCTTGGATGTCTGATTAAACAAAAAAAAGATATTTGTTCCCATTCCAAAGGTTGTTTCTAAGAGGTCATTGGCGTTGTTGTCTCTCTGCACACACTTCACAGCCACACGTTGTGTCAGCTGTGGCTTTGCATTATTAGTCAGCTCTCCACATCTGTCTCCCGGCTTTTTTCTTTCTTTTTAAATGAGATATTAATGCCTTCCAAAGCAAAAAGATTTCATTTCACAGTGACAAAGTGAAGTCATTTCTTCCACCACCATGTGGGGATTTTCCACATATAGCTCTCTATGGCCATCTCCTGGACACATGGCTGAATTACATCTCTGTCAGCTACTGCAATTACAGCCACTAAACCAAATCATTAAAAGCACAAGGCTGATTTGAGCTAAATGCCAACATGCTGATATTTAGCAGGTATAATGTTCACCATTATGTTAAGCTTTCTAGCATGCTTACTTCTGCTGAGGCTGATGGGACTTTAGTTTTGCAGGTATTCTGATCATAAACAACCTGATGGTGGCGCTAGATGGAAAGTCAGAGGATCACCAAAGTGATGACAATTCATCTGGAACATCTGGAACAACCTTCATGGGAATCCATCCAATAGTTGTCAAGACATTTCACTGAAAGCCACAAATCTCAACCACACAAGTGGCGCTAGAGAGAAAGGTCAGGGGTCAACATTGCCGTCCCAAGTGGCCATGTTTGGCGTCAGCACGTCACCTTAGTGACCCCAGGGGCCTGGACTAGGAAGCAGGATTTGGGGGGTAACGAGGTAACTTCAGGGTTACCTACGATGGTGGATCACTTCTTACCGGGGTAGATCGCCATGGTAACTGATGCTGACCAGCTAACCTGCTCCGGAGCAGGTTATGTTCCAGATAAGAGATCAGCTCGTATAAAAGCACCTCCTACTGACCAATCAGAGCTCAGTGAGCAGATCGAATGGTAATATTACACAAATATGTTGCATTATAGTTTTACATTACATGATAAATTAGTCATAATCCAGAATAAACACATAACACAGTTTAAACTGACAGATGCAGGAAGGACAGCTGGATTTAAGCTGCTCTCAAGTCCGTTTCACACCGCCGGACGCAGCTGAAAGAAGGCTGAAACACGCCGTCTCTTTACCAAAGGGCATAATGAAGTGTAATCTATTCATCTATTATATTCTTTGTATTTGTTTAATGTTATAGTTTGCTCTTGGTTAATCAAATGTGTCGCTCTGCTGACAGTAGACTTGTCCATGTTTGTGATTGGTCAGATGCTGCGAACATCGCCCTCTTCATGTGAACACGCTCATAACCAGATAGAGAAACCCTGGGTTGAGTTGAGTTAAGACCGCTTAGTGGGGTCCCTTTTGTTCGGGTTAGTTAAGCTAGATAAGTAGAAGATACGCTGGGTATGTTGAACTGGCTTCGTAGTATACAGGCCTCTGGATGTTGGTATCGCACCACTCCACTTCTACTGTTGAATAAACACATGTTAGTATATAACATCAGTGAGGACAGCGTGGTTCATCAGCACATAAAGCAGATTTCTCTAAAAGGCACTAACGTGAGCTCTCAAACACATAAACAGGAGTCCAGGTTCACTGCGTGGCAAATGACAGTGAGTGCCCCATTTATTGGTTTTCAAATGTAAACATACAGGACGGTGACTTCAAA
Organism: Sebastes fasciatus; assembly: GCF_043250625.1. Lineage (NCBI taxonomy): Eukaryota > Metazoa > Chordata > Actinopteri > Perciformes > Sebastidae > Sebastes > Sebastes fasciatus. The sequence goes on along the minus strand of NC_133810.1, from coordinate 31,370,955 downwards.
ACAATCACATACAAGACATGGTGTCAACCAATAAAATATAAAATATCATATTCATCTTTATATACTGTATACCCAAACAAATGAACAAGTTTGCAAAAGCCGGAATGCTCAAGAACATCGATATTTTTTAAATATATATATTTATATATATATATATATATATATATATATATATATATATATTAGATATATATAAGGTAGATTTCATATACATGGATTCAATATGGACTCGTCCCTCGTTTGATTCTTCTCTACAGTCCAGTCCTTTCCCTGGCACATTGCACATAACCTCAGGAACCATGTTCATAAAGAATTCAGTTTACTTATTGGTCAAAGGATGAGTTAACCCCTGCAGCTTAGTGTCTTAACCTGACTAGTCACTTACAGTGCACCCATAAGCATGATTGTGTGGCATCTGCAACACTGGTGCATTTAAGATACCAGTGTGTGGGAGGTGCTGGTAACTCATCAACACAGCTTCTACCCACAAACCCCACAGCAGCAGCAGCAGCTAGAGATGCTCCGAAGTACTGGCCACCAATACATGATGGCCTTCTGGATACTTACACTCCAGTGTAATATCAGTGATTTCTGATACCATGGCACAAAAAAAAACAACACAAAGAGTAAATGAATAATGTCCGTACTGATCTGGCAGTATTTCAGGCGCAAAACTCGGAATCCCAGCGACCTAGTCGAGCGTTTGGATGTGCATTAGAGCTACAAAAGACCATGCAACAAAGTCAGCATGAAGGCTGAACAGATAACAAGACAGCTGCTTAAAAAAAGTGCGCTCCATCCCGGTGAAATGGAGTAGCAGGCAGCAACATGAAGCAGCAGGTATGACACTGAATCTCTCTCAGCTGAAAACCAAACAGCAGCAGGTGGTACAGTCGAGATGCTGTGATGAACTTTCATCATTTTTACAGCTTGTAAGTGTTTGCAAAGACACTTCAGCCATGCTAAGCAGTGTGGCAACTGTTTTCATTAATCTGCATTATTTACAACGCTCTTGACACACGTGGTATTTCGTATACTTGCTGCACAAAGCGGCCGTTGATACGGGACGGTATAAAGCTGCATGAGTCGTTTAGCGTGCCGAATGGCCACCACGCCCCAACCGGCCGGTCGGGTTTGTGCACCTGGTGTTCACACTGTTGGATAAACAGGAATCCAATTCTTCTTTTCTCCCTAATTAGCATGGAAGCATCCCTAGCTGCAGCCCATTTACACGTGCAAAACATAAGGCAGAAACCAGCCGTTACTCTTCGATGCTTTGAGCATTCAGGTCCAGACCTCAACAGTCAAAGTAAAGGCAGTTTTAGAATAAATACACACTGTGGTCCCTTTGCTGCCTTGTTTGCTACATCCTACTGAGGTAGACAGATGCGTACTGCAGTAGTCACCTTGCCAACCCCACGCTCCCTGACGAGGCAATATTTATCTACACCAAACAAGCAGCAGAAACCTTCGTAGTGCACATTAGCCGTAAATAATAAGTACATACTTCTTGGATGTTGCAGCTCTGTAACACCTACATCTACTGTTCCCATATCTCTGCACAATACATCTGCCATATTGTGCATCATCATTCTTTTCAGACTTAATACGGGTGTAATGAAAAATCTCTTCAACGGAGCTGAAAAGGCTGCAAAAATATGCCAGACTGTCACACGTCCATGCTTTAGAACACAGAATTGGTCACCTTTCTTGTTGCCTTGCTGGCTGTAACACGTGTTAATAATGATATCTTTATTGTGAAACACTGAGTGTAGTTACGACGTTTCTTTGTTGTTGTATTTCAACGAACAACCGACAGCAGTTTCGAGGCACTCCAGCAGGGAGCCTGCTGAGAGGAAGTCCAGCTCCACCTCGATGAATTTGATGTAAATGGCAAAAAGTTGAGACGAGTCTTCACCTCCATCACCGTTCATATGCGTGACGGCACCGCGGCAGTTCTCCTGCAGGAAACGCGTCACAGCGGAGTGTTCGCCGTGGACGTAGTGTTTGCCGGAGCCCTGGAAGTGCTGGAAGAGACTCTGCTGTATGGTCCTCTCCTCCGCTATGCCGAGGTAGCAGTAAGTGACTTTAGCCCCGGTCCTGTAACATGTCTCTGCACCGTCTCCGTCAGCTGAACTGTGTGCCCCGTTCTCTGACTCGCACTGAGGTAAGCTATGGTCTTCACCGTCACCCTGGGGAAAGGTGTGAGCGATGTCGTACATGGATGACACCGCCTCGTAGCCAATAGCGTAGAGTCCGTATGCTTTGGGGATGTCCCCAGGAAGGAGGTAGTGGGATGTTCCTCTGCTGCAGCCTGCTGCCCTGGACTGGGACACGGGGATCCACTCCACCTCCATGTGCAGCTCCAGGCAGCGCGCCTCGCTGATGGTAATGTCCAGGAACTTGTAGTAGACATTCTTCCAGTTCATCTTCTGAACTTTGGTCATGATGACGCGGCCTTCCGGCTTCTCCGGGTTGAAGTACTCGCGGAGTCTCTTGCCCAGCGGCACCTGCGAGCTGATTTCAGCGTAGTGGTAACGCACGTCCTCGCGCCAGCGCGTGTTGTAGCCCACGCCAAAGATGGCCAGTTTGTTGGAGAGGTGCAGCCGTGAGAACTCAGTCCACGTCTGGAAGTGCTCCCATTTCAGCTGCACCGACTCCAGAATACGCATCACAGTCTGCATCATGTCCCTTTTTCTGCAGAGAACCAAAGACACATCACAATGACGAAGCATTAAAAACACGTTTTCCATTTAACAAGCAGTCGCCTGTCATACTACATCAATAAATAGCACCATGTTAGCCTGGTTATAGGAGCTACTGTGGCTTTAAATACTTCTGTTACCTCTGCCTTTAGGCATCAATATCTCTACAGATGAACTATCTAACGGTCTCGTAGTCTCTTGTGATCCTTTGACACAGTACAGAGGGGCTAAAGTACAACTCTAAAACAAAAGAACACCAAGAAGTGACGTGGAGATTCTTAAAAGGCACGATGAGCAGAATTTGTCGGTTCATTCAAAGTCGGCCCCTCCTCCCCGACTCAGCGAAGGTTAGGCTGCTCGGCAGCGGCTGAAAGCCAACCCTAGATTTGTCCGCTTGGCTTCACTATATTTGTGTTTTTTTGGCATAGTGTCCGTCATTTTCGTAGCTTCTTCTTGGATGCGTGCCTACTGGTCACCTGGACGCTACGCCCAGAAACGTCCCGAACACAGCAGAGTAAAGGTGCTTTCACATCAGGGACCTGGGCCTGGATCTGAGTACACTTGTCCCCAAAGTCCAGTTGGATTGATTAGTGTGAACGCTCCGTACCGTACTCGGGCACGGTTTGTCGATCCGTACTCCAGACCACCTTTTCAAGTGGACTGGAGTACGGATCCTGTGGACTCGGCTACGGTCTGCATCAGGTGTGAAAGCCAATCGTACCAAAACAAGGAAGTGGACCGCTATTTAACGCGAGTAATGTTAGCAGTCAGCGAGTAGTTTAGAAAGGTCAGGCTCTTTTCAATGCCGCCGGTCTCCTCCAAAATCTGTATACATATAAAACAGTTTCATATCTACAGTATGTCTGTATCTGCGCGCAGCATGTATTGATCTCATCCTCTGAACTGCACGGCCGTGGATGATCCAGCAGGAAGGCCGGCGAGAGGTTCCTTAAAATAGAAACAATAGGCGATGGGGTTGAGTGATGTTTGGTATTGTATTTAGCTGATTTAATGGTCTGTCTGCGAAGAACGAGAGCTGCTCAGCTGCTCAGCTGCTCAGCGGACAGAGAGAGAGATTGTTGGAAAGACTAACGACGACAGTATTGGTGAGTTTTATTTTGTTTCTGTCCAGTTTGAATGAAGTGTTTTATGATGCTCCGCCACTAGAACAGCTGATCTCAACATAAACAAATACACGTGGATGATGACGCAGTGTACTCGGGTACGGAACAACTTTACTAATGTGAAAGCTGAGCAGAGAGGGGGGAGGGGGGGCAAGCGTACTTACAGCACAAAGCTTTATATCAAACATGTTCAATGTTCAAAGACAAAGTGAAGTCAGCCTTACTGGGCTTGTTCTGACAGCTCGATCTGGATCTGCAGAGCTCTGTTTTTAGGCACCAGGATTTCTTCTGGAGAGAACACAAACACATATATATATATATTAGTTTAAACCCATTATTATCATGTCTTTTACGTCATCCGTCCACTCCTTGTCCAACACACTCACCGGTCTCCATGTCTCCCTCCTGGAAGGCCGAATCCAGCACCTGGTTGCACCAGTCCTCCTGGGAGAAGTCTTCCAGGGTGCTGCCATCAGACTCCATCTCCTGATACAACCCGCTGCTGTTGATCAGCACCGGGGCACAGCTCTGGGAGTCCCAGCCTCCCTGACCGAACACCTTCTCCAGCTGCTCTATAGTGTAGCTGCTCTTCCGCTTGCCGATGCCGTGCTCCTTCACGCGGCTGTAGCAGCGCCGCAGCGTCTGTATGTGGTGGTGGGATGAATAAAGGATTCACTCGGCTGTTGTTGGGGACAGGTCTACGGTACGGGGACTCACAGAAACTTCAACATCAGAGAATATCTCAACTGAGAGCCTATAATATGTCATATCCATCACAATGCATGATGGCCACTATTGATGGAGCTGTGCACTGAAAACACAGGTGTATTAGAAAGGTGAGTAAAGGTGAGTGTTTAAAGGTGAGTGTATAAAGGTGAGTGTATAAAGGTGAGTGTTTAAAGGTGAGTGTTTAAAGGTGAGTGCAGGTGAGACTACTGGACTGTAACAGCTAATGTTGTCCGTGTGCACCTCCATCACAAACCCCATCAGCTGCATGACAGCACCTGTTAGCACCTCCAGCTCAGAGTCTGAGTCCTGCTGGAGGTCCTGATGATGGAGGATGGACATGATGGACATGATGGACATGATGCACATGATGCACATGATGGACATGATGGAGGATGTACATGATGGACATGATGAACATGATGCACATGATGCACATGCAAGACATGATGCACATGATGGACATGATGCACATGATGCACATGATGCACATGATGGACATGATGGAGGATGTACATGATGGACATGATGCACATGATGCACATGCAAGACATGATGCACATGATGGACATGATGGAGGATGTACATGATGGACATGATGCACATGATGCACATGATGCACATGATGGACATGATGCACATGATGCACATGATGCACATGATGCACATGCAGGACATGATGCACATGATGGATATGCAGGACATGATGCACATGATGGATATGCAGGACATGATGCACATGATGGACATGCACAGCTGTTATTTACCTTCATGATGCACATGATGGACATGCAGGACATGATGCACATGATGGACATGCAGGACATGATGGAGGACGGACATGATGCACATGATGGACCTGCAGGACATGATGCACATGATGGACATGCAGGACATGATGCACATGATGGACATGATGGAGGACGGACATGATGCACATGATGGACCTGCAGGACATGATGCACATGATGGACATGCAGGACATGATGCACATGATGGACATGCAGGACATGATGCACATGATGGACATGCAGGACATGATGGAGGACGGACATGATGCACATGATGGACCTGCAGGACATGATGCACATGATGGACATGCAGGACATGATGGACATGATGGAGGACGGACATGATGCACATGATGGACCTGCAGGACATGATGCACATGATGGACATGCAGGACATGATGCACATGATGGACATGCAGGACATGATGGACATGATGGACATGCACAGCTGTTATTTACCTTCATGATGCACATGATGGACATGATGCACATGATGGACATGCAGGACATGATGGACAGGCACAGCTGTTATTTACCTTCATGATGCACATGATGGACATGATGGAGGATGGACATGATGGAGGACGGACATGATGCACATGATGCACATGATGGAGGATGGACATGATGCACATGATGGAGGATGGACATGATGGACATGATGGACATGATGCACATGATGATGCACATGCACACAGCTGTCCTTTACCTTCATCCTCTCCCTGCACTGAGACGGTGTCCTCTCGTAGCCCAGCTCGGACAGAGCTCTGGAGACCCGCTCGTACATGGCTGGTCCCGGGGCCTTCCCGGAGAACACGGTCCCGGCCACCTCCAGCTGCTGCATCCGCGCCTCCGTCAGCCGCTCGTTGCCCCACACCGCGATCAGCGCGTTGGTCTCGGACGGAGTCCAGGACATCCCCCGGCAGGCTGTGAAGCTGCTGGAGGAGGACGAGGCCACCGGCCGGCCCGGTCCCGGTCCACAGCCCGGTCCAGAGACCACGTTCAGAGGAGAGAAGCGGTTCGGTGTGGACGGGTTGGACTGGTACTGGTTGCTGTCGCTCAGGTCCTCGGACTCTGGAGAGGGGACCTCGGTCTTGGGGATCTTTAACGGAGTGGAGATCTCTGGAGGATGCTCCGCGGTGCTGGACGCAGCCATGTTGGCTCTGTTGCTAAGGGAGGGGGGCGGGGGGGAGGGGATGGGGAGGACCACGTCCGGGTCTTTACGCACGGAGGGGATGGAGGAAAACCAGGACTGGATCTCCGGACTGGATCCACGCACAGGTAATAAAGCTATTAAATACCATATACATGAAGCTAGAGGGCTGCAAACAAACACACATTCACACTGATTATGTGTTGAATTATCTTACCTCTCTGTCTCCAAGATCACTACAGACACAATGAAATTATGAATTAATTAAAAAAAAATAATAATAATATTTTGACATCCCAAACAAAAAAATTGTTATGTAAAGAAAATATTAACAAATGAACTATATAAATTTAAAATATCTATGATGTCATCATGTCGCTTATTTTTATTTATTATATGTTTTTATTTTATGTAATTTAATTTGATCTCTTTTCTGTCTTTAGTCACATGTTGTCTATGTCATATATTAATAATAATAATAATAAAAAAAATAATAATAATAATAATAATAATATTTAATTAATATGGGACGGAGGAAAACCCGGACTGGATCCACGGACTGGATCCACGCACAGGTAATAAAGCTGTTAAATACCATATACATGAAGCTAGAGGGCTGCAAACAAACACACATTAAACTGATTTTGTGTTGAATTATCTTTGACTCTGTCTCCAAGATCACTACAAACACAATTAAATTATAAATTAATTATTATTTTGACATCCCAAATATACAAAAAAAATTGTTATGTAAAGAAAATATTAACAAATGAACTATATACATTTTAAATATATTAGTCATTTCCCTTGTACTGAATGTCATCATGTTGCTTATTTTTATTTATTATGTTTTTATTTGAATTTTATTTGATCTTTTTTCTGTCTTTAGTCTCATGTTGTCCATGTCATATATTATTATTATTATTATTATTATTATTATTATTATTATTATTATTATTATTATTAATAATAATAATAATAATAATAATAATGATAATAATAATATTTAATTAATATGGGACGGAGGAAAACCCGGACTGGATCAACGGACAGGTAACAATGCTATTAAATACCATATATATATAAAGCTAGAGTGCTTCAAACTACCCCAAATGTCCACTTATTTTGTGTTTAATTGCAATTTCTCTGTCTCCAAGATCACTACGAACAAAAAAGCTATTTTGACATCCCAACTGAGAGCCTATAATATGTCATATCCATCACAATACATGATGGCCACTATTGATGGAGCTGTGTACTGTAACACCTGGTGTATTGTAAAGGTGAGTGCAGGTGAGATTACTGGACTGTTACAGCTGATGTTGTCCGTGTGCACCTTCATCACGAGCCCCATCAGCTGCATGACAGCACCTGTCAGCACCTCCAGCTCAGAGTCTGAGTCCTGCTGGAGGTCCTTTGTATTGTTTACAAATCTACAAAGCCCCCCTAGAACCCTAGGAGAAAATCTGCATTACCTCGTTCCCTGAATGATGCCAAAACCTTGTTGCCTACTGAAGCTTTAAATTGCTACACAATTGAATGTAAGTAATAGGCTAGTAGATATATTAGCCCACAAAGTGTTATTCATAATATAACACTGAAAGGATGTGATTTTCTGCGTAATAAATAGGCCTACATTTACTTTTGATACTCAGGACGTTTTTCTGATAATACGTTTGTTCTTTACTTAAGTAACATTTTGAATGCTGGAATTTTACTTGTAAGGAACAGACAACTTTCAGACTATGGTATTTCTTCCTCTACTTTAGTAATCTCTGAGTACTTCTTCCACCACTGGGTGTTAGAAATAACATTAACAATGGCTCAGTTGTATTAAAATTTCCCAGTAAGCCCCGACACTATAGTGAGCAGTTACAGGAACATGCTCACAATGACAATGCTGACACAGAAATGTGTATTATGTTCACCATCTTAAGCATGTTGGCATGCTAATCACTAATTATCAGTGAGGATGATGATGGGAGTGACCAAACAGTAGACAAACAAAGAAATCAATATTCACACATTTGCATATATAGATTGTGATAAAAACACTTTAGAGCTTCTTTAAATGGGAAATGCAGTTTCAGTCTTGGTATATTTTCAGCTGCAGCATGTACAGTATGTTGTATTTAATCGTAAAAATGATAATCTTTAGAGGTAAAGATAATGTACCTTGTATTGTGATATGTCTTAATGTTAATACACAGACTGCTTTGCTGAGTTATTTATTAGATACATGCATTAGATACTTTATTGTCCACGTGGGAGAATTTGGGTATTTGTCTGATTTGTTTTGAAAGATGCCACTACAAAAAATGTCACCAGAGTAAAATCTGTAAGTGATGTGTTGTCCAACAAGTCCCCGTCATCACTGGGCAGTGAATGAAACCTTGTATTGGATTCTGAGTGTATAATTGGTCATTTGATGCCCGATTGATGGATTGTGTCATTCTTTACTTCATCTTTTTCCATGACAATGTTTGATTGGCTTCCCTCAGGGACTGCAAGTCGTCCCGGCCTGCTCTGCCATCTGTCTACTGTTTGCCGGTGTGTGTGTGTGTGTGTGTGTGTGAGTGGTCAGTGAGGTCCTGACCCGGCCAAAGAGACGGTAAGATCCATTTTGGATGAGATCTACACACACGAGCTGTCCAATAGGTCAAAGACAGGAAACAGTGGACAGTCTAACCTTTACATGTCAAAACTGCAGCTGTCAATGAGCCGTCATGTTTGCTGTCAGGAAGAGATGAAATGTGCCTGAAATACCGTTCAATTTACGACTGATTGAATTTGGACTAAATAAACTTTCTGTGTTATATATTATATATATATATATATATATATATATATATATATATATATTTGGATTAAAATTTAATGATAATTCTGGTGATATTCTATATTTTCCTTATTGTCAATGTCAAAGTTCCATGAAAAGACCAAAACCAACAACTAGAAGATGCATTTCCTGCAGGAATGCTGAAAGCTAAAATAAATTGCAAAGTATTGCTGAAAATAATAATAAAACATTTTTTATAGCACTTTTCCAAACATAGTTACAAAGTGCTTTACATAAGTTAAAATAGTGCAAACATCAAGATTAAAACAATACATAATAAAAAACATAGGCCAAAATGAAATGTTTAACATCAGACTTAATAAAACAGTTTGTACAAAAAGTCAGCAGTAATGAAAATAAAACAAGCGTTTGCTATAAAAAGGCCTTCCTGTAAATGCAGAAATATGAAATGACTTTCTCTGAATATGTTAAAGATCAAATGCATTGCATTGTTGAAAAAGCTGGAAGTTGAAATGTAAAACTGGCCGAGTTGGAAGCTGAACTTTATCTAAAGAAGCTCTAAAGACCTGAAATCCATTGCTAGAAAAGCTGGAAGCTAAACTCTTACTCTGTCAAAGTCGTAGTAGTTGCAAAAGCAACACATACAGTAAGTTCCTGTTGTTACAGGCGACCCCTCCTCCTGCAGGTTTCCCCTCAAACCGTGTCTTGCACTCTCATTGGCTGCAGCTCGTGGCCGGAATCCCCGACAGGCCCAGATGTTTAGCATGCTGGATATCTGGAATGTGTCTGCGAGACATCGACGAGCCTCCAATTTGCCTCTGATCTGGGGCGTTTTGTCTGGAAGCTCCAAAACTGTCAAGGAGCTGAAAATCATTGCTAAAGTCGAGTAGAGTGAACTAGCTATAACATTAACAGAGGTTCCATTGAGATACGTTATGACGCGTTAAAACTCTATTCAGTAAAAATGATTATTGGACAAAGGTAAATTATATTGTTGTCATGATGATGATACAATAAATCCATTAGTTTTAAGGAGATGCTTTCAATTTAAAATAGATATTAGAGAGGGAATGACGTGTATTTTCTTAAATGATGAGACATCTCGTATGTGAGACAGACAGCTGATCACTGTGCACAAATGTACTGTAGCTCCGTCGCCTACTTAGGCCTCAAGAGCCCTTCTGGAGCCGGCAGACACAGAAACCTCGCCTGGATTTTCCAAAATCAGTAAGGTCAAGTCTTCTGTGGCCTCATTTGTGTTTTAATATTCCTGAAAGCACATCTGAATAAAAATAGTGAGGATCTGTGTTAATCTGCGTACCATCAAGAGACGACCATCGTGTGCCGGGGACATGTACAGACATAACTTAAAGTTAATGAGACAGGACTTTATTTGCACATGTTCAGGACACCGGCTTCACCTTTTAGTGCCACCAGCTTTGCCGACGCCTCGTCAATTTGAAGTTTCAGAATATCTTTTTTTTTGTAATTAGAGAAGATGGTTGTAATCATAATCCTGGGATTATCATCAGAGGGGTGAATTTATTTTTTTCAAACAGTAATTGATTGCTAAGAGACTGAATTTGTCCAAAGTCTGGTTTAGCTGAATGCTGATTTCCTCATGCTGGAGTGTATACTTAATTGCGTTTGTGTGTCTTAATTTAATATGTGAACCATGTTTTTCATCGTCTGCAACTGCACATTTGAAATGTTTGTCATCAGTACGATGCATTGACCTGAGAGAGGCTACGATCGTTATAAAACGACGATGCAGATAAAACAAATGTTCTTCAAAATGTCCTCAAGTTGGACGCTTATGTCGGGTCTAAAAATCAACCTTTGTGTTGCTGAAGGCTGCGAGATTAATTCCCCCCCTTCAGTCGGCTGATGGATTTATTTTTGTCTCCATGCTCATCTTTGATTGGGCCACATCTGTTACCCATGAGCCTCAGTGTTAATGACAGTGCCAGGAATGCCCTCAAGTGTTTTCATTGGAGCGTATCTGAGTGAAGTCCTACTTATGGCTCCAAACTCATTACGGTACATGTATGAAGTGACATGATGATTACCAAGTTAAAGTGCGGCCTGTCAGCTTAGATTTCACCCACCAGGTGGTCAGGTAAGCACCTGGTGGTCTTCTTTTGGTTTAGTTCAAAGTGTTAAAAGTCATTTGACATACACATAATGATAATAACATTTAATGCAGCAGTCATGATTATGCATTACAGGTTTGAGATTGCAGAGTAATTTTTTACAAAAGGAGACCAGGTGGACCAAAAATAGCAAATAAATGGCTCAGACCCTAAAGGGTTAAACATTCATCCAGCATCAGAATAAACTAAAAGCATAAAAAATGATTATGCAGTAAAATAACATGATTGCTAATCAGTCATTTAGACTTTCTCCCCCTCTGGTTTCCATGAAGTCTTTGAGAATGAGCCATCGCCTTTAGAGAAGGCTCTTCACACCTTCCATCAATTTCACCACCATCTCATCCCCATCACCGCAGCGCTCCTGTCAGATCATTACCAGATAGGTGTGAAATGACCATTACGTCGGCTGCTTCCTTGATACTGATTGCAGCAGACGTGTCATCTTAAGCACACCGGGCTGAAAAAAAGAGCAGTCACGCTGGAAATCGTGTCTCTGCCCCGACGAGGACATCAGCCAGAGATCTCAGAAAGGACTGACGAGTCGATCCAAGAGAAAGAAAGCACTTTGAACTTTACTCTTTTGCTGTAACTTCACAAATAAATATAAATATGGTGGCCTTGAGGTTTAATACACGGAACCACAACATCTCCAGCTGTTTAGCCGGGGACCAAGGTTGTAGTGTTTGATTTGTGCTCAGTCTGGGGTTTGATATAATACCAAACTCACTGCCAGCGATCAGCCATAAACAGTGTTAGAAACTCAGTCAGAGTTTAGCTCGGATAGAACTCACTGCTGTAGTTTGATTGATCGAGCCTGTTGGTGTTAATAATTGTTTTGCATTTTGATTTAAATGCTTGTTATTGTTTCCAAGTCATTTAATGTTTCTGCTACTGACATGCCGATTTTTGTTACACTGTAAAATTACACAGTTATCACAGTGATTTCCTGAGTTATTAGCTTAAGTCTACAGCTTTATAGTAAACCTGCATGTCCTGTTAGTGTGCCCTGCACTCTTATGGCCTGAGAGCAACCCCCAATTCACGAAAACCCCCAAAAGCTTGATCTGTATAGATCCTGATATACCGAATCAACATACTGCAAACTGCCTGGCACTACTTGGTTGCATGTCATTTACCTCAAGTGATTAACCAAAAGCTCTAGTTTCTGTCATCATTAATGTTATACCTTCAGCACATGTGAAGTAAGGACTGACACAACGACATGAGTACATGTGTTTGATGTCTTTTGGTGTACTTGCATGTCACTAACATATCCTACGTGACATCTGAGAGGTCGAGCGCTGCGTTCTATTGCTGAACCTGAACCGGAAACATGAGCATATTCCCCCCGTACTCGCTTCCCTCCACTGGCTCCTCGTCACTTTTTGAGCTCATCTTAAGACTTTATTTGTCTATAAAGTACTTCATGGATCGGCTCCCTCCTACCTATCTGTCCTTTTAACTCCCTATACCCCCCCGAGGTCACTCAGTTCTTCTGACCGGTCACTTCTGGTCGTCCCTCGGGCTCGGCGGAAGCTCAGAGGGCAACCGCGCCTTCTCAGTTGGAACAAACTGCCCCCCCCACCACATCAGATCTGCTCCCTCTACAGAGTCTTTCAAAGCACAGCTCAAAGCTCACCTCTTCTCTTTGGCTTTTGTACTTAAATTGTGATTACTAATTGGCCTTTTCTAATGCTCATAACAGCCTTTTACTCGTGGATTTGATCTCAGTCTCTGGACAGTGTGGTTTTGTTGTCTGCTCTGTTGACCTGGTTTTACTCTGCCTATGTCTGTAAAGCACTTTGGTCAGCTCATGTTTTAAATGTGCTAAAGAAATAAATCTGACTTGACCTTTAGAGCAAACACTGAATTAATGCGTCGTTCACCTCAACTCTGGAATTTTCCACCGGACGGTTGAGTCGGATTCTCCCACATATCCTCAAACAAAAGAACCCCCATGAGTCTCCTGATGCCGAAACTCAAAAACCTCTCTTATCCCAGCCACCCAATCAGCATTTAGCCCTTTAACTTCCTCCAGCTGGGTCCAACCCCCCCCCCAGTGGATTCCCCTACCCTGAGCTAACCTCCCCCGAGCGACAAGGAGACCCAGGTGCCATCACTGAACGAGACGTCGGGGTAATTTGGCTCGACGCGCCCTAACACACCCACCCTCCTTACATCAGGGGCAGAGAGGGACTCTGGACATTAAACACTGTCTCATTAGGTTTATCTGGAAGAGACGGGGGACCTAATGAGAGGCGGTGTAATGACCAAAAACATCTGATCTCCACCCGCTCCAAACAAAACATCCAGGTATTGAGCCCAGGGTCAGGGCCAAAGTCATGTCACGCCTCCCTGCCTCTGAAGGAAGTAGGAGGGGGGGAGACGGAGTGAGGGAATCCAAGTTCAAGAAGACGGGGAGTGACGATGCAGCATCTGCAGCTTCTGGATGCTTCAAAGCTAATCCATCCACACTTTTTAGGTGGGTCTTATGTGATTTGGGTTCAGATTAACAGTTTGTGCCTCCTTTGTGAGTTACTGCACAATTTGAGATAATCAAAGAGTACCAAAAAATAATCTGCACTACCTCTTTCAAAATTCTCTGCAGATGTTTGTGAAGCAATTTGACACAATGAGAGGAAAAAAAGAAAACGAAGTTCTCTCCCAGTGCCTCTGAAAGTTTGTATGCCACCCAGACTGGTCAGCAGCTGGGCACCATTACCCAATTAAATCTAAATATCACAGACAGCTTTGTGAATTAGGGACATTTCTCAGGTCATTAACATCTCATGAATGTTAAATCAGAGAAGCAAATAATTGCTCGGTTGATGATATAGTTTGCAATGTCATCGCAAATTATATTCATAAATCACAAATCTGAAATGTGGTGCTTTTGTTTTATTTATTTGATTTTTTATTGCCAGGCGGCACGTTGTGATATTTTATGAGAGAGTTAACATGGCAAACAGATGTACCCGATATCAGAAAGAGTTATGCACCCCCCCATTAGGTGTTCCTGCAGTCAACATTATGAGACGGACTGTGTTGATCTGCAATTCCCCAAATGTGAGGCATCAGTGAAAAGACAAAGGAAAACAGTTGACAGGAATGAATGAAGGACTGCTAATGGTCATCGCTGTCGGTTGATCCGCAGTCCCCTCAGAGAGGAGGGTGGGAGTGGCGGGGGGGCTGATTCATGAGTTGTTAGAGGTTGGAGAGATGGACACGATGAGGGATGATGGAACCTCTTCATAGTGGAGAGGAGATCCCTGCTGGAGCCCAGGTGTGGAGCAGCTGAACCACCGAGGCCTCTTGACCCCGCGGCCTGTCCACAGCTCAATACGGCATTAGCCTCTCTGCAGTGTGGCCACCTCACCGTCTACTGTCCCCCACTGGAAAATATACTGTAGGGACACGTTTAACAATGGAGCCGTGAATCAATTGTATTAAAGTTGACTGAACAAACGGTTATCCATCACGGATAACCAGCCTCTCCATCACCGACTACACAGACAGCAGAGCTCTTTCTCTAACAGGAAATCTTTCCTTCCCAAAGCAATAACTCTCTACAACACCTCGTCTCCGTCTCACAGAGAACTCTGCAGCTCTATAGTTTCTGTCTCCACCAGGATAATTCACATGGAATCAGGCAGATGGTAGACTGCAAACTGAATACTATCTAGTGGACGAGAGCAGGATGGTAAAATCAGGTGAGGCGGGTAGCGGAAGGAGGCATTGCCGTCCTCCACGACGGCACTTAAAACCAGATGTTACGTAGCTCTCGGACCCAAATGAGATGTAAGTTGGGACACAAAAGAGAAGTCGAGGCTGGCTAAAGATGTGCACACTCTAAATCAAAACCCCACAAAACACACAAACCCAGAGATCCAACTGAAGGTGTCGACCCTCTGCAGACACACAACCGACTGAAGGTGTCGACCCTCTGCAGACACACAACCAGCTGCCAACCTGCTGATAAACTGGAGCCTCCCAGCCAGGCTGGTTATCACCAGCTGAGGTTGATCACAGGTGATGAGCAAGGAGAGAGAGAGAAACCTGCAGCACCAAGAGGAAGCTGCATTTTATAGCTACATGCATTACCAGAATAATTACATAAGATAATAGACATGAAATCTTTTTATTTAATATATTTTGTTCCATCACCATAGCAACATATATATCATCATGCATGTTTCGTTTTGCCGTCCAGAAGGGGTTGTCTATGACGGAGTTTTAGGGTTAAAATAATCTGAGATTTAGAGAATAAAGTCATAACTTTACAAGGAAAAAAGTAATTTCCTTTTCCACAAAAGATCATTTTTTTTATGTTAAACCTTTTTTTTTTAAAGTGGCTTTAGTTACATTAAACAAAACATTTTCTCTAAACATTTGTTTATAAGTATGATTTATAACCCCACTTTACTTCTACAGATATTTCAACAAATATATTCTGATTGTCTTCTCATTGATGTTCAATGGATTTCCTTGTTGAAGGTATCAATACATTTCTATTGCTGACTAAACATGCATATATTATCAACAATTCGGACAAGTATTATTATTTTGGCCCATTTTCTATGTATTTTTCTATTTAATAGTTTTTCATGTTTAATGTTTTTTAATATATATTTGACTTAATCCCTTATGTGTTGGATTTAATGTGTTTATATGTCATTTATTTTGTTGTCTCTTGATCTTTGTCATAGAGGCATATTTTGTCCCCTCTATGGGGGAATATCAGACTGCTCTGATCGCTCCAGTGATTGACAAACAAACACATCTATAATGATTTTAAATGATAAATATCTTTGAAGATGTTTGAACTTAACCTGTAATGTGATAGATTAGTGCTTTATACGTCCAGTGTTTTAGTCTTCTAGAGGAGTGTTCTTCCTCCATGATTGGTCCAGCTGTGTGACCTGATTGACTTCCAATCAAGCAGATCAGGAGCACCTGAGTGGTGACGTGTCTGTGTCCACATATTGCCTGTTCTGCTTTGTGATGCTGACTTGACGACGATCTCTGTTAGATCGAAACGTGGCTTTATTAAAATAGCTGTGAGCTACCGATGCAGTGTGAGGATCCTGTTTTCAGATACCCCACAGCTTTGTTGTCTTTCTTCGGAATAAACTCAGTTTCTTGCTCAATCTTTTCCAGATCCTGATACTGATGATAATGTGGTGCTGATGAGCCAAAAGATGAAGTATTTGGTTATTTGTGAAACCGAAACTAAAGTAGAACTTCACAAGATGCTCCACGTTCCTCATTTTCACACTATTACCCCTCTAAAATAACACGTACAATTACTACTTTATAATATTATGACTTTATGCTCTTAATATTTTCGACTTGATATTCTGGGCGTTCCTACGAAATCCCTCTTTAATGTGACTAAAATAAAACGATAAGAGTGTATAAGTTTTAACTTTCACGTATCAAAGACCCTCCTCCCTCCCTCCGTCCCCCTCTGGCAGCACCGTGTGCACCTGGTGTATAAGTGTCACATCACCACCCTACAGTAACTTATCACAGCTCCAGTCAGAAACCAAGTGAGAGCTCATCCAAGCGCTCATATGTGCTGGATCTTGGTAACAAGATGATTATTCTAGGAGGAAGGAAATGATTTGAAGACGGCTGTTAATGTGTTTCAGCACATTTGGATTCAACACTGAATGGTTCTATCCATTAAGGGTTTTTGTTTAAGGGTCTCGGATAAGGGTGACTTTTGGTGTCATGACATTTCCCTTCGAGGTTAAAGGTCGTTGACCAAATGTCAGCAAGCGGAGGAGTTCAGGCAGATGGCGGACTGCGTTTCAGAGAAACATTGATCTTGTCAATACATCTAATGAGCTGATATCTCATAAAGTTTATGCTTTTAAACTCTGCAGCTGTGAGTGTTTCATAAAGGCAGAGGAGAACTCAGTCCCTTCAGGTTCACACATGTAGAATTGTTTTTGTTTTTTTAGATTGGAATAATAAGAAGATCATTTTAACTTCTTGACCAAATAAAAATATTTTGATGCCACATAATAACTGATGGAACTGAAGGAATATAAATATATTCATCCTCTGTCATTTCATTAAAACATGGATTCGTTTGGAGGCAGACGTCAGATGCAGAGGCTTTGCGGTACTTTAGAGGTTATACATTGATGCCGCTGAACATATATGACACCTTTAATCCCTTTGTTAGACAAAAAGCCCATGACAGCAGGATTACCTGAAAGAAAAGGGTTCTCTCACATTCGTCGACCTCTTTGCTCCCCCGACAACTCCAGCACAGCAAACCCCCCAATTTAACAGGAAATGGAGATGACTCTGGAATAATAAAGCAGAAAAAGGTATGTGACTGTCAGTTTATATGAGTACGAGCATGCATCTGTGTGTGAGTGATGAGCTGTGTGTGCAGCGTCCCTGCTGTGAGCCTAATTAAAAGGCACTGGGTGCAGAGGGGCTGCTTTGGCGCCCAACCGAGTCCCTTTATATCCCTGCTTCCCTCCCTCTCTATCCTCCGCCTTTGATTACCGCGGAGCACTAATGCTCCTCAATCTCTGCCGCACATGTGACCTCCTCTGTGGCGAAGAGGAGGAGAGGACGAACGGCAGAGAGTACCTTTCTCTCCGGCTTTATTGTGACGGCTCGAATGTTTCTCAAGTTGAAATGGACTTGGACAGAAATTAACTGATTGAGTTATAAGATAATGTTATCAGCAGGTCAATTCATTTGGTAACTCCGGTGCCTGACATGCTGATATGTCCCCTCTGGGGTGCCACACGTTATTTAATAAACACCCAGCCAGCTGACTGACCTTAGCTCACTCTCATTCTTTTTGATCTCCTAAAAATGACATGTAGGCCCCGACGCACCAAGCCGACGTCTAAAGTCCTCGACCCGTGAAGCCGACGTCTCGAGGCCCCGACGCACCAAGCAGACGTCTAAAGGCCCCGACGCACCAAGCCGACGTCTAAAGTCCTCGACCCGTGAAGCCGACGTCTCGAGGCCCCGACGCACCAAGCAGACGTCTAAAGGCCCGACGCACCAAGCCGACGTCTAAAGGCCCCGACGCGCCAAGCAGACGTCTAAAGGCCCCGACGCACCAAGCCGACGTCTAAAGGCCCCGACGCGCCAAGCAGACGTCTAAAGGCCCCGACGCGCCAAGCAGACATCTAAACGCCCCGACGCGCCAAGCAGACGTCTAAAGGCCCCGACGCACCAAGCCGACGTCTAAAGTCCTCGACCCGTGAAGCCGACGTCTCGAGGCCCCGACGCACCAAGCAGACGTCTAAAGGCCCGACGCACCAAGCCGACGTCTAAAGGCCCCGACGCGCCAAGCAGACGTCTAAAGGCCCCGACGCACCAAGCCGACGTCTAAAGGCCCCGACGCGCCAAGCAGACGTCTAAAGGCCCCGACGCGCCAAGCAGACATCTAAACGCCCCGACGCGCCAAGCAGACGTCTAAACGCCCCGACGCACCAAGTAGCATGTAGATGGTAAACAAAAGAGGCCCCAAGACGGAGCCATGTGGAACTCTGCATTTGATTTTGTTCAGCTTAGATCTGCAATTACCTATAGACACAAAGAAGTCCCTGTCTTTTAGGTAGGATTTAAACCCAGTTTTCCAGTCTGTCTAGTAATATATGATGGTCTTAAGTAAAGCTACTGACTGTAGCACTGTGCCCAAGACACATTTCCCCTCTCTATTCATCTCCAAAAGGAAGCTGTATGAAGTCTGATAAACTACCTCAAGTGATGTCACCTGAGTCAGTGTGTTGGGTCTGAAGACTAGTTTGAAAAGTCAAAACATCTGGAGGTGTGGAGTTAGAGAGAAGTCATTTTACCAGGCCTCTGTAGCCGCTGCTCATCTCTGCTGCAGGCTGCATTAGCCACTACTGAATCTCAGACCCAAATGCTGCATTGTGGGTAATGTAGTTGCCGGGTTTTGAAGAGGAAGTTGAATGAATGAATCTGGTCCTGCTGCATACATTTTTTGTTTCTTTTGGGAGGAGCATATTCTGTTTCAGGATCAATCTCTTCTTTAAGATTGCATGTCTACGTATACATGACAGTCGTATATTCACCCCAAATTATTGTTTCATATTGGAAAGATCAATTTGTTTCAATTTGCTTTCTTGATATTAATAATGCATCTGTATTTCTACATTACAATGAATTATTTCAAATATGTTTTTTGAGTATGTAGACATGTCCTCAATGACATCACAGTTTGATCTTAAATACTCCTTTCATTTCAGCTCTGACACCATAAAAGCTGTTTGAAGTCCCATCTCATGAGCATCAGAAACATCAGAAACACCCTGACTGGCATCACTCAGAACCGGATCTGGAAGTCATTTTGACTACTTCTGTATACCAGGCTGCTCCAGCCCAGACGGGATGCCAGGCCTGCATGATGAAACAGAGGCCTTGAGGGGGGATCAGCTGCCAATAACAACCCCTACCACTTCCACATGCACAAAAAAAAACCCACATACACTTAAACACACACTGTGGCCAATTTGAGTTTATCCCAGTGTGGAGTAAGGGACGTAATCCCCTGCTGTAATTGCATTCGGGAGGTTTCTGAGAGGCTTGATACACCACTGAAGCCACTTTAGCGGTGAAAGATGCGTCTCAGGTCTCTCCAAGGTCGGTGCTCGACAACATATGTCTCTCAATTCCTTAATCTCTCTATTCCCAAACAAGACTAAAATACATGCATCAGGGCCGGTAATTAGTCGGCTCCTGTGATGCGCCTCTTGATTTGACATCATTTGAAATGAGCAGCTGAGTCGGGGAACAATGGCAGACTCAAGGAGAGAGAGAGAGAGAGAGAGAGAAAAGGAACGTTAAGAGACGAGAGAGTTGTGCAGTGAAATGTGTTCATTTTCCACTCTGACTTTTAATTAAAGTAGCTTTCAGAGAGGTGTGGGGATGAAATTGGAAGAGATCAAGTCTGTCCTTGGCAGGAATTAGTGTCTGCACTTTGGTGGGTTCATCCTTCAGTAACTTTGGTACGAGAGAAAAGGGTGACTTTGACAGGAACGACTTCATTTTTAGGAGTAACTATCACAGTTTACTCTAATGCCACCGTTTGTTTGTAATTCTACAGTTAAGAGTTTACGCTGGAATGTTTTATCACTACATCAGGGAGGCGTGCTGAGATCCTCCCTCAACTACAGCCTGATGTTTTTGCAGGACGTTGATTCTCTATGAGCTTCTGCAGGGCAAGTCTTCCATCTCCCTTTGAGCTCCAGATGTTTCGTGCATGTCTTTCTTATCTTCAGAAATGTTTCTCACCTCTCATTCTCTGCTGCTACATTTCCACAGTCTCTTTATGAAGTCCAATGGAACCGGCAACCTCTTTTGTTTTACTGTGTGAAGGACCCCAGATGATGCCCCGACCCGGGTCATCCATCACCCCTGTCACCCCCCTCCCCAACTACTCCACATCCCAGCATGCATATTCACAGGAGCTGGTGTCCCGTCTGAGGAAACCAAATTGCCCCACCCTGTTTATCTCTTCTGTTAGTCAATATTAAAATGGGCTAATAAAGAGGGGCAAGATTCCCCCGCCACCCCCCCACCCCCGTGGTAATGGCTCCCCAGAGACCGCTGACTAATTAAAGGGCTGCCCCTTCCAATGATCAGTCATCACTCAGGGCTTTGGGTAGACAAACACCTGAGCTTTGTGTGGATGAACAAACAGGAGATAAGAGTTTAAAGAGATAACACACACATTGGTGTTTGTTTGACAGGAGGTCGACCAAAGCTTTCTTTATCATCTGTCCGGGGGAACAATATCAGAGAGACTGTACGCTAATAATGAATTACCCTGATGACGTGAATTCAGGTTCATTGACTTCACAAATCAGATGTAATCACAAAGAAGAAAAAGAAGATAAAGACAAGTGGGTTAAAACAGTTAAGATGGGACGGTGTAAAGGTCACGTCTAGAAATAAAACTTATTGTGCAAATGTGTACTTTGTTTTCAAAGTGCATTTTGATTATATAATAAAAGTGTTATATACTCCAAACTGACAGCTGTGTAGTTATGAATGTCATTAATCTACAAATTATTCATCTGAAGCATTAAGATCCTATCGTTGGGCCTCATTTATCTTCCAAAGTTTGTTCTTAAATGTGTCCTCAAGAAAGGTCCGAAGAAAAGTCTACATTAGATTCACGAGATGTTCTTGAACCACAGAATTGTTTGTGATGATGAATCGATGCAGAATCGATCACTGGCGATCGCAGCGCAATGCATGCCGGTTAGATTTGTGTCCGACTTGATGCCGACTTGCTCTGACGTCATGCACACGTGGCCAACGTTAACCTCACGAGATCGAGGCGGCCGCAGTTTTTAGAGCCAGACGCCGCAGCTGCTCTCCACCGACTTCAAGACCCAGGGCATGATGGGAAACGGCTGGCTCGCGTCTGATCAAAGAGCTGATTGGCTCTTAGTTTTGACAGCAAACACCACGTGTTGTAGAAACTTTCTTTGTGATTGTGATATTTAACACTAGATTGTAGGTTATTAGTCTCATGTTGTGCAATGAAGGTTTTATCTGTTAACAAACATATCTTGTGTGGTTGATAATAATAATAATAATAATAATAATAATGAATTAATGCTTTGTAAAATAATGGAAATTATTATAAAAAAATATAAATTATAAAAATGTAATTGTAATCTAATATAAACAACTGTAGAATTGAAGAAAACACAAACATGTCTGCACTGAAATGTGTGTCCCAAATAAGAAATCATCAGTCATCATCAGAATCATTGTAAAAGTGGAAATGTCTTCTTAACAGCGGTCGGTGAATGTGTGAAGGATTTAGTAGATAACCAGGCCGATATCATGTCGGAGCCGTGCTGCTGGGTTTTGCAGTGGGTATATTGGACTGAACTGAGGTCTGCCTTCATGGGATCTTGTTCAAATGCAGACGTTGCTAAAATCATTCTAACAACAGGGTGCGACGCAAATCATCTGTTCATTTCCTCAGGAAAACAAAGTCTGTATTAATGTGTGAGTCTCGCTGATGAGTCATCCTGAATCAATATGTGATTTGTGTCTGTTTGGAGAGGACCTGCTGTGATTGGATGGATAAAATAAGCTTTACTCACACAGTGATGTTGCTGCTGCTATTTGCATGAAAAGAATGAACAATGGAATCAAAAAAGACCGAACGGGGCAGAAATCCTGACGGCATTTATTAACCCTTCAGTCAGAGTCTGATGAAGAAAATTAACTACTGAGTAATTTATAATTCTTCACAATAATATGATGTATGATTTGTATAATATGTTTGTGCTTTAAGCTCCGGGGCTGCTTTTCTAGTTTTAAGAAATACATAACCTTTTTGACCCAGTGAGAAAAGGATGGAGGAGTGTGTTGTTTCCATTTTAAGAGAATCAACCGTCTCGCAAGGAGTGTAGTAAAACCAACGACCACACAGGCCTTACCTGGTAGGCGAGCAATGGATTCCTTTGGTGTTAAACCAAAGAGGGCACACGTTGGGTTCCGAACATCTCGCTAAAAGCTTTAAAAAGACTTATCCAGAAGGTGGAGAGATTCGAGCACAGCCAGAACACGTGCATTAAGTCTGTATTAAGCCGTGCTTAGACGACGTAGATGATGTGTGTATCGAGTCCAAGACGGTGTCCCACTGGTCACCTGCTAAAACCTCCCAGATCAGAGTCCCAGGTCTTTTTTTAAATGTTCAGTAGAGCGTGGATTGATGTTGTTAATGAGCTCATAAATGTGGGATATGAATGCTCTGCTATCTGGAGTCAGTTTGCGAGGAGGCTGACACCAGCAGGGCTGTAGCTGGAGAGCCGATCAAGCATCGCATCTTAACAAGACTCTCTAATGATCTCAATGAAATGCTCAGTGACTTCATTAGATGATGCATTGTGCCAGAGAGAGAAGGCCTGTGCTGTGAGTTCAGGGGAGCTGAGGGGATGAAGGGTGGTGGTGGTGGGGGTCACTTGGGGGAAGGGTCTCCAAAGAGATCAAATCTGGATTTCTCTCTATTCTAATTAGCAAATGCCTTTAGTGTGTGTCTTGAACATGAGATAAAATAACTTCAACTGGCCAATCCAACATGTTCTATAAGCTCCTTGCACACACACACTCTTCAGTATATTATATAAACTCTACTTAGCGCCCCCCCCCCATCTTCAGAGCGCTATAACACTCCTTATAGCGTGTTGATTCAGTTACTGGTGAAACAATCCAACGAGTCCAGTTTGAGGAACAGATCTGTGTAATATGTGTCGTATTAGTGCAACAACAGTTTGACCTTGCCGTGTTGCGTTGAGCCAGTTTTTTACTGCGTTTCTTTTTCTCTTTCAGAGCTCTCTGTGTTGGCATGTCATCCCCACGGCGCCGCGGGGCTGGTGTCATTGAGATGAATGACGTTGGTCTGCATGCGACTTAGTGGTAGGCCTCTGTTTCCTGCATTTTGGGTGACTTTAAAAGAATGAAAATAAAAGTATTTTCATTCATTTTTTGCCGCTGCTTGAGTATTTATTTCTCTAGTACTCTCCATTTCGCTCTCTGTCTCTCACTCAGTGAGGGCCCTTTCAGACACAACGTGACACCACTGCTCTCTGAAACAAGTTATTTCTAACGGCTAGCGTTGCACCAAGACGGCTTTCCGCTGCGTAGAGCAAAGCCCAACTTTGTGTGCTGCATGCTGTGATGTGGCAGCGAGCGCAGCTCAAACATGAGCTCGAACTGCACGGTGTCGACAGCATATAATAGTGAAAACAATGGCAACCGTGCTGACAGAGCTACCACCGAAGGGTGGGCGCTATGCTTCAGCTGTAATCGCCGTATGAGAGAGACCGCATAGAGCGGCGATGATTAACTATGCAATAAAAAGGTTCACGCAGCCGGCCTGGTTATATACACTAAGCACAGAAGAAGCTCTGATTCCAACATACACACACAAAGAGACTTCATTATCTGCTCAGGTAGACATTACTCCTCTATATCTTTACATAGACAATAGGTGATGATGATATATTAATGCTCTGAATTTCAAATGTACGACCTTTAGCTTAGATAACTTTGTGTTCTTGTGTCTTTGATGTCTTGAATATAGTCCTTTAACTCAGTTTGTCCATGTGAGGACATTCCAAGTCTCACCAAAGTCGTCTTTCTTGCAGGATGACAGAAACTCTCAAACTCTAAATAAAAAGTGGGATATTACAATGAAAATCAAAATTAATATTGTCCAGAGTTGGGTCATTTAAACTAGTTAAGACGAGATCAAAGTGCAGGTTCAGTTGGCACAAATATCCAATGACGGCATCTGAAAGTCATCAGAAACACCTCCAGTCGTTGTAAAGTTAAACCAACTGTCTCTGATCTCGGGAGCCTCTAAATGACGGCATGTCATTTCCTGAGAGGCCAACAATTAGTGGTTGCCAGCGGGCCGGCCGTGCTAATGGCTTCAGTGTGAAAGATGTGAGAGCGCTGGTGGCAGAGGAAGACCAGTGGGTGCCTGGAAAAGAGCCACTCATCTCTCCAACCTAATTGCCATGAAAGCTCCATCTCGCTGGGTTTATGGAGCGGCGGGAGGGACTGGTGAAGAAGTTTTGTTAAGCTGGCCCCTGTTTCTCCTTCTCCCAACCCCAAAGGGCCAGATGGAGGAAACATATGTATACATCTAGTATTATCTGAGATGACTGTAAACCCTGTGCTGAGAGACTTTTAGAAAGTTCCAAAACTCTTTTTCACAAAGGCGTATCCGGTAGAAACATCCCATGAAGGTTTTGCATGAAAACAGAAGCAAAAACAAACATTAATTTTGGCACACACTCTGCACCCGCTGTGTTATTCCAACCAATCTTCTGGGGCCTGACCAGCGGTGGCATAGTTAACCAAGCACGCCTGTGCATTTGCATCACAGAGACAGTGGATGGGGACTTAATTGAGAGGGAAAGGCCGACAGTGGGGTCCGTCTTGTTGTGCTGTCTGTTAATCATTTCCCAAGCCCCTCTGGCTTCAATAAAGGAGAATAAAAGAATATAAAAGAACAATTTGGGCTGCCCCAGCTGTGAATAACCAACCCATCATACCAAACAATAGCCCAGTCACGCTTGCTATAACTCAGCTTGTGATCTCAGACACGCCCCTCTCTCTCTCTCCAGCCACATCTTTGTTAAAGTCGTCTGTCAGGCATATCATTTTCCTCTCCCCACCCCTCCTGCATGGCCAGATGGTTCAAATCCATAATTCACTGCCAAAAAAAAGACCATTGGACCCCCACTTCCACATCCTTTCATGCTATGACATTACTCTCACCACGGCTCATTATTGGCCAGTAGCAGCCCACCCCCCCTTGGTTAATTAAGCTCAGCTTTGTCGAGCCGGGGCGCAATAGCTTAGCGAGCTGGGAGGACGTCCCAGCACCTGGGGAGGCTACCTGTTACAGTGCCTGGCTCATCAGCCTCACAGAGGCAGGCGGGGATGGAGGTGGGGCCCAGCTGGCCGGCCTGCACTGGCACTTAGAGAAGAGGCGGTGTGGTAGCCATCGGTGCATGATGCAGTTGTTTTAGCAGCCTTGAGGGTATTTTAGACAAGATGCACCTCAGTAGGTATGAACATAGGTTTGCTTAACTTAACTTAACTAAAATCCACTTAATCCCTCTCAGGAAGGCTGGAATCATTACACCATAGATAATGCATTAAATAGGTTAGTATAGTTAGTAGTTAGTAATTTGGATTTTTCTGAGTATTGTACAGATTTTATGGCTTTTAATGGATGAAATGAAACTGTCATGAGATTTCAGATTCATCAGATAACAAGCGGAGAATGACAACAAAGGTGGCTATGAATCCCTCCAGGTGAGTCCTGGTTAAAGAACTTATGAAGCTGTGACTGTTGTTTGCTATTGATTTTCTCCCCTGGAACGCGTGGTCCGTCTGAAGCCGGCCGTCCGCTGTGCGCGGTGCACTGTGGGAAAGCAATCAAACTCAGAAGTTTTCTCCTCCTCCGTATTCTGAGGCTGACAAATAACTCATCTTTTTTAGCTCCAATCACTAAGAAGCAGGCCTCTTCACCCTCACACCGCAATACGTTCTCTCTCCAGCTCTGATTGGAATGAACTCCGCTGTTTCGAAGGTCGACACACACTGATTGTCAGAATGTGAACCAATCTCGTTAAAATGGTCTTTTTCCAGGCAAGTCACATCAAAGTGCTGCAGCAGCGCGGTACGCAGGGTCAGTCTCCAAGAAGCACTTGAAAACGGCAGCGCTCCGCCGAAAGACCCGGAGGAGTCCGACCCGAGGGAGCATAATGGTGACCAAAATGACCACCTTGGCTTTGGGGAGGTGGGGCCAGTTATGATACTAATGCATATTTAAATGACTACTTTGCATTTATCTGCATTCATCTGAAAATAAAATAGTATGAAGATAAGAATAGAATAAAATTGATATGTAAAGGTGTGTGGAGGGGAATTCATGAGATGCAAATGTGTGATAGGATAAATGACAGGTCCATCTTTTCCTACTTAATATCCGCGGGGTCGCGGCTAATTGTGCTTTTGTTGTGCAATTACCCAGAGTTTGCTCAGGCTTTAGATAGTCGGCTGCGGGGTGCGGCTAGCGCTTTGTTTAACTTCCTCCCCTCGTGGCCCCGCGTGTTTAACTTAGGCCTCTGGAGACGGGATAATCCCCCGACTAAAGCATATTGGCTCTGTCACTCCCAGTTCCGCTGCCTGCGATGTGACTGCCGATGAGAAGAATAGATAGAGATGACACACAAAGATTCCTCCTGCTCTTAAAGAGGCACGGTTGTCCAGGTTTCAGCCATGATAGCGGCGCTGTCCAAACGCTTTGAAGTTGCCTTTGAAGTTATGAGGCAATTGGAGGAAATGAGGAAATTGGCCGCAGGGTTTCCTGGAGAGCCGGTTTGTGAGAGGCATGATTGGACACAGCGCCCCAGAGGGAGACACTGGCCATTTTGCTCAGGAGGCCTGTCCGTCTGGCCTGCACACTAAATGTATAGGACAGAGGTACCAATTATGGCACTTTGGCATATGGGCAGTGGCGAGCACCCAGCTCTGTTGATGCACCGCCAACTGCTCCAGGTTAGTGACACATGATGTTTGATGCCAGAAAACAAAGAAAAACACCCCCAATTACTGCCACCTTCCTGATGGCCGTGCATCAGATGTATCAGTGCAGGAGGCAAAGGCCGAGAGGAGGGAGGGGTATCATACACCTGCAGCCTGGTTGGGATGCTGGATCTGGCTGCTTGCCTACTTTTAGCCCTCCACTATCCAGCTGGGAGTGAAGGGGGGGGGATGCATCCGGCTGTCTTTACCCCAGCTCGGCTTCCCGAGGGGGCAAACTGCAGCAGCAGACCTCCAGAAGTGCACACGAGCAGACCCGGGCACAGATGTTCCACCGCGGTGCCGTGTGGCGTCTAGTGGCACATCGCTACCTCTCTGATGCCCGTCTGACTGAAGGTGCTGGCAGCAATCACGTCTCGCTTCCTCAGGACGAGTCAGACGTTAAGCAGACTTTCATCTCCGCTGACACTCATCCGGGGGAATCGACCTCATAGCCGTCATTACTCTGACTGACTGAGCAGCTGATTGAGCTGCTGCAGTGGACGTTACATTCAGCATCATCATTACCTTGTACCTTTCACATATCAATTTCCACACGGAGAGGAAAAAATAATTTCCTGATGCATTGACATGTTTTTGATGAAATGTGCAAAACACACAGCGTGATTCATGAAACATGCATGGATGGGCTGGGGGAGTCGGTTCTATTCAAGTTTAATGGATCTTTTTAGTAGTGTATGATATGATACAGCTCTTTTATTAAAGTTTCAAACATTTTATTTAACAGTTTTATCCCTGCAAAATGAGTGTTCCTGTGTGATCAGTAAATTAAATACATTTTCCCAAAGTTGATAATAAAAATTGTCTCCCTTTTTTAGAGGGGTGTCTCTGAGAGAAGAGAGGAGAAGAAGTTAACTAGACAAATGTCCAGTTGTTGACAGAAAGCTGGTTGAACTGGGCAGCTGCAAGGTCAGTATCTCTATGTGATTGTGTTCCATGAGAAATGCATGCAATTGCTGTAAAGAAGACTTGTGGTTCTGCTCAGACCAAATCTGTCTCTGTAAGCTGTGCTGCTTCATTGGAACAGTAAAATTGTACAGCTTACACACAAGAAAAGGAAGAGATAATCTATTTAATACTCTTATCTGGCAGTGATTCAACATGCACGGTTCTGTCAATAGATTTGGGCTGTGGGAAAGGAGAGTGGATAACGAGAGTTCAATTGTTCTCAAAGTTGTTTATGAGAAACAGCTGGCCTCCTCTCCACCTGGTACGGTGTGTTCTGTTTCCCAGATCAGGATGCTGTAACGTATTGACCCAGAGGTTTTACCTCCTAATAGGCTACTGGGACATGAAACAACATGGATCGATGTGTGTACTGTACTGTATGAACTCAATAGCTCAACTGAAACAATGCTCAAATCATGCTCCTGCTCATGAGGCAAAGTTCTAGTAAATCAGTCAACGTCAAATAAAAGCTCAAATACTAGAAGGCTCCAACTTCATACGATAAGTTATCTGGTTATTTTTCATGTGTTTTCCTACAAAGTCCTGCGGTGTTTAGGCAACAAAAACTACGTAGTTAGGTTTAGGAAAAGATGGTAATTTGGGTTAAAATAACTACAGAAGCGGCGTTACTTAAGTACGGAAGTTATGTGACAAATAAGTCAACAGTTGACTTTTGGTTTCCTTCCTACACGGAGGAGTAGAAGTCTAGTTTTCTCTCAGAACACTTGAATCCCAATATGCTGAAAGGTTATTATGGAGTTTTTTCCCAATGATGCCAAAACATTTCTACCTACTGAAGCTTTAAAGTGGATTACAGACAAATTAATTATGAGAATCATATATCAATTATTACTTTTCATACGTATATCTACGGACGGTGAGTGAGAACAGCCTGAACTTGTCTCCTGGTTGCCTGGCTTTTCCTCCAGCGCCATCATCAGGTCATAACCAAATCAACTTTATTTATGACCAAATACCTGCAAAATGAATGTCATTCCCATCAAATTCAGATGTTGAACATGTAAAAAATTAAAAAGATAATTATTAATAATAATAATAATAATAATAATAATAGCAATAACAACAATATCTAATAATAAATAATCTTAATAATAATAAAATAATATAATAATAACAATAATAAAATACTACTAATAATAATAACATAATAATTATTATTATTATAATATTAATAAAATAATAATAATAATAATTATTATTATAATAGACTTGTTAAAATTGTATTAACGGGCGGGGTCAAAATAAAATAATTACTATTGATGCTTTATTTGAAACCAGACCTGTGTGGGAATGTTTCAACTCATAATGATCATCATAGCGAGACAAAGACATCCCTCCAACAGGATGTCGACCATAATGACCCGTCTGCATCCATCTCTGCATTGTCATTTGTATGAAAGGCCAACCAGTCGGTGTGCCGCCATTCATCCCTCCGTTTGATGGATTTGCATGAAATTAGGTTTCATGGTTCAGACAGAGGTCCTCACGTCGCTGACAAAAGCACCTCCGACCAAACAAAAAGGGTCACCATGCAGCTGTTCTAATCTGTCGTCACACTTCGTTAGCAAATCACGACTTATTAAATGAAATCAAATTCAACAAGTGTCATTACAGACTCATGCTGTTATTGTTACTCTCACTGTTATGCTGCACCACACCAACACTGTGGTGATTGAAATGTATATATAATGTTACACCTGTGCACATAGATAAAAGCACAGAAGCCTGGACTTAAATGTATTTATCTATACTTTAACTGACAGTGTATTCACGCTGGTGATGATGGCCGATTGCAGGCGGAGGAGAGTCTTCACTGAGAATGATGAGTGGCTGAGGAGAGGAACCAGGGAGCATGCAATCATACACACATCTTTGTAGTGGCACTTCAGAGCGGCCTCATTATGGCTGAAAGAAAAGAAAAGAGCAATTTGATATTTAAGGTAATGCAACAACAATATTTCCTTCTGTGTTTCTTCTAACATCTTGTTATCAGGTGATGGCAGTGCTGTGAATATTCCTTATTTTCTTTCATTGCAGTATCCAGGTTCAGGTCTGTGCTGAAACACTGAAAACAAACGTGTTCTCTCCGTACCTGCTCGTGTCTATAACCTGTAATACACATAAACTCTTCCCACACTATATGGCTTTAAATAGGGGAGAGTGTGGAGCGAGGCCTTCCTCTCTTAGACTGCTAATGATCCTGCTGAAGACCTGGCTGTGGAGGTGGATAGTCTGCTCTTGAGGAGATTGATTGAAGACTTACTGTGAGTGAGTGTGCATACGCGTGAGAGAATTTCTGAGTCACTGAAGAAGTGCTGCAGTCCTGCTGTTTCATCTACGCACACAGAGTCCAAACTGACATCAACCTCCATCAAAGTTTACATAAGACAGCGAAGATGCAGACCACTAAACTGTCAAAGTAACGGAGCGTTAGTGAGATTAGCAGTTGTAAATGTAAGTCAGTAAAACATGAGGTGATCATCATTTACTAAATGAACATCATGCTGTATTGAAGAAGACTTGATGTTTACAATGTTTACTGAGGTAATAAACCTTCACATCTTCTCACATTACTAGAACACTAAAAGCACATCCACCTGATCAGATGAGATGACATGACTCTCACAGCAGCTATTGATCGTACACACAACTCGCCCTCCTTCCATACCGTGCCCATATTGTACGCCCATTAGCGCCGGATGTGCGGATGGAGCTGGCACACATTCCCCATGAATGGAAGACCCTCTGAAATGAGGGGTGGTTGTGGCGGTGGGGAGGGACTCCAGGAATAGGGCACGGGATAGGGGTCGTCACGGCAACTTTGTCGACGGGCTGGCTCCCATTGTCCCAGTGATGAAGCAGGAGGACAAGGTCCTGATGGGGGACGGGCATCGTTAATAGGAGTCACACTGAGGCTGTCAGCGGGGCGTCCGGGCGCCACATGCGACCACACCGCTTATGATCGCACGTGCATGTCATTGATAGATATGTAGACTATGCATTAGAGCTATAGCATGCTTGAGCATGATTGAAGGTATGCGGGTAAATGTGTTTCATCCATATGCACACGCACACATGCACACACACACACACACACACACACACACTACAATCTGTTAAATAAACAGACAGAGTCATGGCATGTTTAGTAGCTCATAACGGAGCTAATGGTGCACTGTGTTTCTCTATTTTACAGATGAGAAATTAATATTATGGCGTTAAATAGCAACCATCCTCTGCTTCTGTTTGAACCCATTTGAAGATACTTTTCTTGGACTACAAAATAAATCCAAATACATTTCTTTGGCATTTTGCTTAGTCTAAAAGCACAAAGTTGTTTTTTGCTGTGAAAGCAAGGAGTGAAATGTTCAGGTTTCTTTTGCAGCAGCATCATCAAGCTGTATTCTGGCACAGAACTTCTAATATAAAGTACAAGCAGCTTTTTCCAAAGACAAATCGACTCTGATCCTTTTTGACGTAAAGTCCAGTTTGAGGCTTTGAGGCTGACAAAGGAGGATTTGGAAGCCCTCTTTTCCGTGAAGATACTGACATGCAATGTGTTTTCAGAAAGTGTGACAGTAGGGTGAGATTGTGTAGTTTATGGATAAGACAGTGACAGTACGTCTCTTCTCCACCGCCCTCATTCAGAGCCTCCTGGGATGCTTATTAATGTAATAATTAAACATTTATTGCCAACAGCACCTGCTCTCTCTCTCTCTACCTCTCTCGCTCCCTCCTCTGGACCCCCGGGACCCCATCACAGAGAGGGAGAGGGAGGAGAGCAGGAGAGGGAGGGAGGGAGAGACAGGAGGAGCCAGAGGGAGGGGTTGGAGAGTGGAGAGCAGCAAATCCGAAGGCGTCATCATCACACTGCTGGATTCTTTTACACCAGCGAGAGGCTGTTTTTTTGTGTGGTGGCAGGACAGCGTGTGAAGTTATGTGATCCCAGAACAAAAGAAACAAGGAGGAAGGAACAATCCGATGCTGGGAAGGAACTGGAGGGAATCCCAGCGAGGGGGCCCCCGAACCCACTCTGACATCTACAGCACACTCAGCAACT
This sequence comes from Sebastes fasciatus, assembly GCF_043250625.1. Classification (NCBI taxonomy): domain Eukaryota; kingdom Metazoa; phylum Chordata; class Actinopteri; order Perciformes; family Sebastidae; genus Sebastes; species Sebastes fasciatus. Next base: position 31,338,319 of record NC_133810.1, on the reverse strand, counting down.
AAACTTCATCACTTTGAATTCACATTTTCATCCAGATTTTGCAGAATTTTTTGAAAATGTTTTGAAATATTTGAATCAAGTTGGGATCACAAGAACATCTCTTTAAGTCTTCTTAACACAGAGTGTGCAAAGGAGATTAAGCTGGACACACTTTTAACAGGACAGAGTGAGAGACAGTGAAACCTCCGGGTCCCTCAAGATGCTGCGCTATCTGATCAAGACCCTGCTGCAGATGAACCTGTTCACCGACACCATCCGGAACCCGTCCAACGGCACCGATCCGTTCTTCAACGGCTCCCTGCCCTCCTTCAACGGCTCCCTGCTCGACTGGGCAAACTTCACCGGCTTCAACGGTAAGCGCTGCGGGGAATTTGCTTTTTGCACGCTCTCCTCCGTCCGCCCCTCTGTTTAACATCCCATTGGTTCGTCTTTTACCCTCTTTCCCTCCTGGCAGTCTGATGCAAGAGGACACATATGGCTTCTTGAGAAAGACTGAAAACACTTACAAGGGGCATGTCTTTTGTGATGGTAATGTGGAGTATAGAGCCGGGGAGGGAGCTGAAAGGGGAAAGTGGAAGGAGTTGTCATGGGAGTCAATCTGAGATGAATGGGTGTTTGAAATCAGACGAGGTGCTTGTGACAGCTTCCAAATGTAAGATCTGCTGCTCTCCGACCAGATATAACATGCATAATGAGGCTATCCGAGAACGTATGATGACAGCTGATTATAGTGTTTAAGGAAAGACTCATGATGCCACATTAAGAAGGCTGAATTGATTCAACTGAGAATGATCAGAATACTTGGCAGCCATTGGATAAACTTCTTAATCAGGTCGTTCCTGTCCGTCTACAGCCGTGACTGGTGTCCTTGAGCAGAATCACTGCTCGCCTCAGCGGATGACGGCAGCACACTGGGATCACACGCTTGTCAGAGTGTTTCGTGGGCTGTGAGTAAAATGTGACAGAGAGACAGTATCGCCCAATAACACGGTCCGTCCTGCAGAAAGCATGAGCTCTGTTAAATGAAGCTGTCTGCTGTCAGGGCACGACGGACCAGAGCTGTCACATCGCCTTAACTTTCTGCCGCTGGGCTCTCCGTCAGAGATGGAGCAGCTCAGTCTCACTCGTCTCTGTTCTCCTCCAGAGGGGATTCATAAAACAGCCTTGTTGTTAATGGTTTGTTTTTACTGGTTCTGCACAGGCTTATTAACACGCTGTAATGAGCTGGCCCTGCTGCGCTCTGCTCTAACGACAGGGCTGTATATATATATATATGTACATAGGTGTGTGTGTGTGTGTGTGTGTGTGTGTGTTTGTAGTATAGGGCAGAGTTAAGTCAACAGATCACCTTGATGTCTGCTATAATGAGCACCCAAGCTTTGTCTCCATGTCAGTGCATACCAATGAAATCTGCATTCAGCCACACACACACTCACACACACACACTCACACACACACACACACACACACACACACACACACGCACGCACACACACATAGAATGACACCTTATTTCCTTTCGTCTCTCTTCCTTCCTTCCTCCCTCCCTTCTACCTTCATTTCTTTCTTTTCCATTTCAATTCCGAGCTGGTTTCTAAAAAAACATCCAGCTGCTTCCCAGCTTGTGTCCATCGACTGATGGTTAAGAGCCAGTGAGAGGGTTATTGTGTGTGTGTGTGTGTGTGTGTGTGCGTGTAGGGAATTGGTGTGTATTTTGTCACAGAGGGGAGTCAGGTTTGCCTTTTGATGAGAGGACATGGATGTGAAGGGTAGATTTGCTTCCCTCCCTCCCTGTACTGATAACCAGCTCTCAGCAGCAGTCATGTCGTCCGTATCAATAATGCCGAGTTTATAGCTCCTCTTTCATTGCCCTCACACTTCTATTTCTTTCTCTCAGTTCATCCCTCCTCTCATCCACCAGCTCTAATGGAGTGTAGATTGAGCGTGGTGTTCACTGTGAAGATCTATAGCAGCCTGATGAGAAAGTAAGCATGGAGAGGAGGAGGAGGAGGAACAATGAATCTATCGGGAGGAACGCTGTGTGCATGTGGTTCATATTCGGTGACATCTCTCCCTATAGAGCGCCCACTAACCGAATCTCCTCCCGACAATCTTTAGCAAGGCATCGACACATTCAGGGCGTTTAGAGGAAGACGGGGTGGATGTAATAGTTCTACTAATCAGTGATCAATGAGATAAAGTGTCCATTGTAAACTGCTGTGAAGGAAATGGATTGATAAGGACAAACACTGATATCTAACTTTCCACCTGCTACAGGAATCAATATGTCTTCACAAAAAAGTATATTTTACTCAGACAAAAGGTTCTTTGTCATCTTAGCCCAGATTTGGATTGATACCCCCCACATTACTATTTATTTTTTGCCATAATAGAGATGTATTTCACCAGCTATTATGTGCTGATTCATCAGTGGGATGTGGGGGGGTAGCTGGTCAAACCGTGGGTATCCAGGCGAGAAGCTCGATAGCGAGGCAGTGGGCGGACAGCTTGTGTGGGTCGACCTGGAGCTCAGAGGGAGGCTCAATGGGAAAATCAATGTGGCCCGATAACCAATTTAGGAAATAATGGACAATTCACTCAAACACAGCACTCTAGTGGACTGCTGGGGCCCGGCGAGTTTATCTATTAGTTCTCTCAGTTGTAGACCTCCTCTCTTCCTTTATCTCACCCTCTCTGTTTTCACTATTGACACTTTCTTTAGGCACTTGTGTGCTGTGATCGATGCACGGCTGCCGACTGTTACCTGTTTATAACTGACCTTCACGTTAGTCACAAGTTAAGGTTGATTATTAATCTGACAAAGGCAAAATGAAGAGAAAATATTATTATTTAAAATGCTATTTTTATAAATTTTTGTCAGTTCATTGACATCTTTACTTCCCAGAAAGAAAATACACAATGGATAGAGAGAATTTTGCATTTTATTAAAGCTACTACGAGGAACTTTCACGTGCACCAGAGTCCCTTTAGAAAACCTCTCATTTTACTGCAGCAGAGTCCGACAGTCTGCCTCCGCTCAGTCCTGGTTCTGGTTCTCCCGTGCCTCCATTCCCTCCAGCGGGCCCAGCAATACGGCCTGGGCCTCCAGCAGCGTGATGTCGGTGTTGGCTCCCAGCGTGGACCGGCAGAGAAGCAAGGTGAAGCCAGAGGAGGACCCGGGTCTGGGTCTGTCCACGGTGGGCTGGTCGCTGGAGTTTGAGCTGAAGGAGTTTCTGGTGAACCTGTAAATCGTTTCGTCTGATTTTGCGAGGAATTGGATCCGATGATTAAGGCATTAAGAATAGCTATATAGAAACAGCCAACCTTCTCTCTGATGGACTCGTTGACTGATGTAGGTCTTATAGAGGCATCAGTGTTAAATGAAACCAGTTGTGTTTCTGTTTGTATGATTTAAAAGCATTTTGAATACAGCAGTAGACGCGACAGCTCGGTCTCCCCACCCACACATCCTCCTCTCACACACTGGATGCAACTACTGACTGTGGAGATACATTCATAATCCATAAGAGACTGCAGAATCAATATGTGCCCCTTGGGGAACAGGTGCACTTGCCAGAAACACAAAGATATTTAGCTTGTGAATAGATATCAAGTATTTAAATAGAAGCGCACAAAGAGAAGCATCGACCAAGATGTATTTGCCCTCATTAGAGTGGCTGCTGTGTAATCAATACGACTTCAGGTCAAGTCCGTCTTTTTGATTCTCAAGATGTAAATTAAGGAGAGAGGAAATTATTAAAAGCTGTTGATAGTGTTGTATTTGAAGTGTGTATGATGAGGTTCTCAGATAAACTTGTGGTTCTGATATTATAAGCCCAAGTTGTGATGTGGTGTGTGTGTGTGTGTGTGTGTGTGTGTGTGTGTGTGTTTGTATTGTAATTTATGGGCGCTAATGCAGCCATTTGTCCCTTCATGGGGGTCAAGTGGGCTCCCCTTTGCTCTATTCACCATAAATCTGCCAGGGAGTGTTTGTGTGTGGACATATTTCCTGGCTAATTACTTCTAAATATTTCAATATGCAAATCCTATAAAAGTACCCCCCCCCCCCCCACCCCCGACCTCCAACACCAACCATTTGATTTGTGCAGAACAGAAGCAGCGCTGCCTGCAGAATCTTTATCAGTGCAAATGGAGCCCGTTCTGTTTGCACACTGCCGGAGACGCGTTGAATTCAAAAAGAGTTTTTCTCTTGGAACTACAGACGGAAGGCAACCACCATGGTGCCCTGACGCCCATCAGGAGCTCTGAGAGGAGGGTTAAACTTCCTTTACCCTTCCCACCTTTATGGTGGCTGTTACTGCTACTAATGGTGCTGACTGTCAATCTGGAGCTGTGTGAATCCAGCGAGGACCTGCAGAGGGCTCTGGACCTAAAGCACACAATGTAAAGATGGAGAAGAAGGTGACATAAAGAGCAACAGTTCACATTGCTTCTCACTAGCTCCACTCCATCCTCGCTGCTGTAGTCCTCATTTATTCACTGGGAAGAGCCGACTAGTACAGATGCATTATTAATAGAGTTCTAGGGAGCGTTTGGGAAGGCAAACATCTTTATTCATAGCCCGAGCCAAAGCGCTGGGAACCACCAGTTGTCTCCCCCTCGTACTCACCTCAGCCTGTTCTCTGCCAACCATTAGCCAAGCGTGGCCTCTCTCAGTAACTCACATCACAGAAAGGCGTGGATGCACAAAACGCACTGAGATGCACTATAATTCAAAGTCACCAGGAATACGGGCGCAAATACTGTTTCACCTCTGGACCTTCCTACTTCCTGTCAAAGCTCGCCTTGACCAGCGTGACGTCTGGATCATTAGACGTGACCTTTCTCAGCGCGCTGGTGCTGATGCTGATGCTGGCGCTGGCGGTGTGGCCACGGCTGGGACTTTGTAGTCGGCTCAAAAGAGAATGTCTGATGGCCGGGGAGGGCTCAGTAGCGGCCAGACTAACTATGGTGGAGGGATTTGAACCCCCTCCTGCACTGATGGCATCCAGCCAAAACAAACCCATTATTGTGGTAGGGGAGGGGTCGGCTTGGTGATGCACTCCTCCATGACGCTCAGTGGTTCTGTTTTTGTTGCAATCCCTTCATGGTTGATTAGATCCAATATGAATCAATGATCACTGAGCAGCTCGCATTTATGACATTTATCAAAAAGTGTGTTGACGTGTTAATCGAACACAAACCTGATGTTGACGGAGGAAGAGAATAGAAACAACCTGATGGTTTAAACTATCAGCACCACGTGGTCCATATAATCCTGTTGGTGCAGCTACTGCATGGACATTGTGGAAAAGTTCCATTTCAGGTGATTGGTGTAAAATTAACCATATTATATTGTCTGATATGTGAATGAAAATATCTCCATACAGGCAACAACATGACAAACACGGCTGACAGGCTGAATTCAGTGACTCGAATCAGGTGAGGCCACACCCTTAGTCTTAATATCATTTAAACGGGTGAGTTAACGTCTATGAGGATTGTCAGCCTCAAGTGGTCATTCGATGAACTGCAGTTTTTGGAACTTCCGCGTTGGCTTTACTGCTCAGTCTTGGAGGTTGCCGCTTGGCAGGCCTCTAGTCCAACCTCCAGTCCAACCTCCAGTCCAACCTCTAGTCCAACCTCTAGTCCAACCTCCAGTCTTTCATCAAAACAAAGCCACTTTTTTATTGTAGTCTGCAACCCGACCTGTTGCTCTTCACAGCAGAAGCAATTATGTCGAGAAAAATGAACGGATGAATTCAGTGATGAAGTGAAGTGGTGAGTAAAAACATGGCTAGGTCATCATGTCAAGTGAATCACAAATTTGCCTCGGGGGGCTTTACAATCTGAACAGGATACGACACCCTCTGTCCTTTAAAGTGCTTCCCTCTCAGGGAAAAAATGGAAGAAACCTCAGTAAGAGCAACAGATAGAGCCAGAGCACCACGACCTCCTCCTCCTCCTCATCATCATCATCATCATCATCATCATCATCATCATCATCATCATCATCATCATTAGGCAAACAGCCAACAATAATAAACCAAATCAAAGCAACAGTGGAGATGAGAAAAGTAAACCCTCCTCATATTCTTAGTCATTTGGTCAAACAAAGATGACATCATGTTGTTCTTATTGGACACTTTCAGAAATCCTCTCCTCTGTCCGTCCCTCTCTCCTCTCTTCTTCATCACTGGTGCTACACTTCATCTGTTTTCCATTCATCCTGCATTATTCCGGTATCCTCCCTCCATCTCCATCTCCATTGGCCCACCCCTTCTATCTTTCTCACTTCAGTTTGGTTGTAATTCACTTCAGTTTTATCAGCTTCTTGGCTGCTGCATAAACATCACTGTCACATTGAGTGATTTCACAACCAAAAGAAAAGCTAGTGAACACCTTTTGAATTTGTGTTTGTGTATGACAGCATCTTGTTAATGAAGGATCTGAGTCGCTGCATATTCACCTCTTCTCCACCCATTCTGTGCTCCTTCACCTTATCCTTCCCCACCACCCACATCTGTGCCACCCATCAGCTTTCCCATTAAGAAGCCTCCTCACTCTCTTCCAGTAGAGGATGAATAACATCAGGCGGTCCTCGGCAGCTCAGCGGTCCAGCTAGGAGCCCAATTACCATCAGATCATCTCGACACGTTTTCAGCTGCTATGAGCTGGAGCCTCCCCACCACGGTTTCCATCAAGCATCCCGATAAGCTTATCATCCACTGTTTCACTTTAAAAGCCCCAATTTGCAGCTACAGCACGAGGTCTTCTGTTCCATCTGACTTGAATGGACCGTTTGAGCATTTGCTATCCAAATATAAGTTTCACATCAGTCTTTTGAGATTATAAAAGTTATGTAGATTGAGTAAATTTGGATTTTTCCCCAAAAACTATATGCAGATCGCAAATTAATCACACATTTTTTATCTGTTCTAAATGAACCTTAAAGGGAGATCAGTCAAGCATTTAATTCTCTTATCAACATGGGAGTGGACAAATATGCTGCTTTATGTAAATGTATGTATATATTTATTATTGTAAATCAATGAACAACACAAAACAATGACAGATATTGATCCAGAAACCCTCACAGGTACTGCATTTAGCATAAAACAATATGCTCACATCATAACATGGCAAACTGCAGCCCAACAGGCAACAACAGCTGTCAGTGTGTCAGTGTGCTGACTTGACTATGACTTGCCCCAAACTGCATGTGATTATCATAAAGTGGGCATGTCTGTAAAGGGGAGACTCGTGGGTACCCATAGAACCCATTTACATTCACTGATCTGGAGGTCCGAGGTCAAGGGACCCCTTTGAACATGGACATGACAGTTTATCCTCTCCAAAAGTTATCATAAGTTTCGAGTGTTATTTAACCTCCTTCACTACAAGCTAGTATGACATGGTTGGTACCGGTGGATTCATCAGGTTTTCTAGTTTCATATGATACCAGTATCTGACTTTACTGCCGCCTTTTTTTTGGACATTTTCCGACATTTTTTTCCGTCATTTTTCAGACTTTTTTGGTACTTTTTTTCAACATTTCTTTTTACATTTTCAGACTCTTATTCTGACATTTTTTTGACATTTTTCTGACCTTTTTTTGGTAATGTTTTTGCCATTTTTGGGATATTTTTCGGACATTTTTCAGAATTTGTTTTGACATTATTCAGATTTTTGTTTTGACATTTTTTATATTTTTCAGACCTTTTATTTACGAACATTTTTCGAAAAAAAATTTCGGACATTTTTCAGACTCGTTCAGATATTTTCAGACTTTTAAGTGGGCATGTCTGTAAAGGGGAGACTCGTGGGTACCCATAGAACCCATTTACATTCACAAATCTCGAGGTCAGAGGTCAAGGGACCAGCTAGTATGCCATGGTTGGTACCAATGGATTCCTCTAGGTTTTCTAGTTTCATATGATACAAGTATCTTCACTTTAGCTTTAAAACTGAGCCCGCTACAACAACAAAATCGCAAGGTGTGTTAATGCGTTAAATTAGTGCCGTTAAAACTAATTTGTGTTATTATGGCGTTAACTTTGACAGTCCTAGCAGATAGATTTTGGATTGCTTCATGGCCAAAGCACTAATTTATCATGACAATAAAGATTCATTAACAGACTTTATTCTGCTTTTGTTCCAAGCAAAGAGACCTGTTGTGATGGACATTTTTTGCAGTGCGTTCCATGCTTACCCCCCCGTGTCTGAGATAATATGCAGAATTATGTACATAACCGAGCAGGAATGGAAATTAGGCAGCATCTGTGGTGGAGATGAACACTGGAGGGGAAGGAGGAGAGAGAGAGACGGACCAGAGATGCTACTTTGTAAGCAGGAGAGACTTCTGCAAATGCTAATAGCAGCTTGGACAATTGGATTTTTTCCAGGTGGTGAGCGCAGGCAGGCAGATTGGATGGTGATGAAGATATAAGACGGTGGTTAGATTTACTCACAAGGTGCATTATGGGGGCAGGGATTAGTGTCATGTATTTGCACAAAAGAAAATGTTATCCCTGAATCATAACTGTCAGCGTGACTCGTTCAATCTCCAGACTGTTTGTGTGAGGAAGAGATGAGAGGACGATAATGCAGCTTTGATCCTGCAGTTGACACAGGTATTGGAGTGAATGAGAATCACTTCAGAGACGGTACCGTTCAGTTTGAACTCATAGAGAAGCATCTCATCTTATTTGGTACTGAATGGCCATTTCAAAAAATTTTGGAAAATCAACATCGTCATTTTCTTTCATTCTCCTGGAGCATGTTTTTGTCTCCCTGCTACGGCGTACAGGTCTGTTCTCTAAATGAGCTCTCTGTTGAGATAGAAAATCATTTTAAATGTTACTGTATGTGCATATAAAGCGACAGTATTTCTATGAATACAGCCAAATCAAATCATTTCATTTTAAAGAGATTTGAACAAAGCAGAGAGAGACACACCGAACAACAGTATCATTGGTAATGTAATGCTGATTAACTGCCAGACAGCTGCCAGCAGCTTTCTATAAATGTCCTCTTATTTATGAATATGTTGAACCTCGGCTTGCTACCAAACCTCTCCTACCAGAGGAAAGCACAGTAGCGCGCCGACTAGCTGAGAAAATGACCTGCAAATGTCCACATCTGTCAGTTTAGTTGCTAAATGGTGAAGTCCACAGCTCTTTAATATCGCTACGGACAAAACGCTTTCTTTCTTTAACTTTAAAGCACATTTATTGACCAGCTGAACCAACACATTCTCACTACCAACTCCTTAAATACCGCCACCCGGGCAGCGCCCCTCGGCATCAGAGACCGACGCACGGGGGTTTCACTCTTGTGTTACTTTTAGACGGATTGGGGACGGTGTCCTTTCAAAATAAACTTCCGTTTTCACAGGAAGTTATAGGTTTAGGCAACACGACCACTTAGTTAGGATTAGGAAACAGTCGTGGTTGACGTTAACTTCACGTGACGAAAGACTGATGTGACAAAATAAGTCAACTTTACTTTCAGTTTCCCTCGGGACACGAACACGACACTCGGTCTCCCGGTTGAGAGTCTTGTGTTTGTTTGTTAGCTGAGATCATTGAAGCACTACATAGCACTATTAAACACATTATTCTGTAAATAAAACAGACCGCGGAGAAGCCTCATCTTATTAACCCTCATCCTACCGACTGGGGTTTGTCACATCTCACAGCTGCTTTTATTCTATCTATTATTATTCTATTCCTATCTATTTGTTCCTATAATGACTATATAACATTGTTTTCTGTTTTAATTAGTGCTTTTTAAAAAAGACAAATGGATTGAGGTTCTATAGGGGACCAAAAAGCTCCCAGTTCTGCCAACGCGGTTTTAATAAAAACGATTTAGGTGAGATTGGAGCAAATATCATTAAAACAAGTTATTTTTATAAAACAGTCGCTATATCCTGACAGTAGAACATGAAACAGGTAATCTGAAAAAAATCATGTTCCTCCGTGTCCTCCGGTGCTCCTAACGGGATCTGCAAGATTTCACAGACCGGAGGAAAACAAGCAGTCAGAGCTGATCTGAGGTCTGCTGTCCATCTTCCGTCTATAAGAGTCAATCACTTGTGATCAAACGGTGAAACTAGGCAGCGCTGATCAAATATGAATCAATATTCTGTTACGTTAATGTCTATTTCTCTCCTCAGATGTTCTCAGAAACATCTTTTAGTGTACGGTTTAGCTGGAAAATTAGAGAGTTTGTGACCGTGTTGAGATCTGTTGAGGAAATACCAAGCACCGCCCACCAGCCTTAGCACAGCCAATAAGAACGCTCTCTGTCTTCTTTCTTTAGATAACATTAATTACATAACTAATGATGTTTTGAGAAGAAACAAGTTAACATTTTGCTGTGATGGTTGTTTCTTACTGGTAGTTTATTAAGTCGTTATAGTCCTTGTATGTAGGATGACGGTTGATGCTCCCATACATTCTGCTTTTGATTTTTGTTTACGGCAATTACACAAATGTGTTAATGTGTTCAAGACATTAAAGATGCACAATGTTTAAATCAGTCACATCAACGCTTGCTTGCACACAGTCACTGCCTCCATAAATGATCCACTCTTCCTACTCTCAACAACTCCCTCTCCGGTATATTAAAGAGGCTGGCTGCTCTATTCATCCCACATACAAGGAGGAGGTCAATCAAAATGAGGGGTTAAGTGTGCCGATGACTCAGGGGTCACCAAGAGAGGTCGTGACCCTTAACCCGTCTACAACCCCCCCCGCCCCGAACCCTCCTAACATCTTAACTGAGTACATTGAGTGTGATGACACAGCCCCTTTGTTCATCACATCGGCCTCGTTGTTATTCCAATCAGTGTAATTAGGTGTCAGCGCCGTCCACTCCGCGGCACATCGTCGCATTACACATAGACGTATTTGAGTGCCATTCAGACATTGAACTTGAACTAAAGCAAGTCAGTATAAAGCATTGATGTACTTGATATAAAATGCTTGTGTCATTACTAAAACATTGCTCGCCTGAAGTCAGATGTTGCATCACAATTATGGACTAATGGCTAAATTTGTATTCGTAGCATTTTTATTTCTCTTCCAATCAGTTTTTGCTGAGACAAACGGAGTTAAAACAGACTGCTTTAAATTACAGCGTGAAGATGTGAAGTTCTTTATTATCATTATGTAAATTGATTTTAGTAGTTGGACTGTTGGTGCAGTAAAAATAATACTTGAATGAAAGGACTTGGTTATATTCTCCTTGAGACACCCACCAACAAAAAAACACACGCACGCCTATATGTCAATGTCAATATACAAATATGCACACAGGTGAAACGCCGTCTGTGTAAGCATGACAAATCTCTCTCCCCCACACACACACACACACACTGTAATACCTATATAGCTGTCTCCAAAATCCATTTCACATCACATCCCGCTGCCAATTATCTTCTGAATCCATCGGTGGGAAAGAAACATGCACTGACAAACCCTGCAGTGTCAACACGATTGGTCACGCATGCCCATGAATACTAAGATATAACAACAGAGTGATAAGAGCAGACTGTGGTGGCTTTGTGTCTATATACCATAACGTATGTTCTCCTTCTGTTACATTAGCTCATTAATAATGGGTGATCAGCACCGTTATGAGTGTTATGCTGAATTATTTCATTAAACGATCAAAATGATAATAAGAAAAAGCCTGTTTTGCTCCATCTTACTGTAAGACAGCTTTTTTATTTTATATTTTAATTGACCTCTGACGTCATTCCTGCTGAGCTCAGACAGCGCGGCCCTCTGCAGGATTCTTCCCTTTGTTCCCCTTGTTTTCTCTTTGCATCTAATTGTAGATGTCGGTAACACTTCATTTTAGAACGTCCGCAAGTTTCATGGTAATTAGGTGATAATTAGCAAGTTACCTATTTGAAACTTCTTTAGAATTACTGCCCAAATATTTAACTAAATTTTATAAAAAATTACTTTGTTGGTTGTCTTGACTTGGGACTTTTATTATTATTATATTCCGCTATTTCCCAATAGCTGGTAATTATTTAATACATTTCCAGGTAAAGAATACTAGTTAATTGATAATTGTAATAAATAATTGTCTTCTTTTGCTGTTGTCACCTGTTTCATTACCTCCGCCTGGTGAGACTTAGTGTCAGATAGGTCGTGGCCTTGGCGGAGGTCTCTGCTCTCTCATAGTTGACGATGTTTATGAGGAAATATGCCCTGAGCAGTGCCTGTCAGGTGATACATGCATATTGTACGCAGGTAAAATGCAGCCTACAGCAACGTGCAGCCTTTCCTTGCAACCATTCATTTTAAAGTATGATCTCACACCAACATGTGAGTAACTAGCTGTAGGTCACTGTTGTTAGTCACCGTTATTGATATTATAAGTAGGTCTCATAGCATATTGTAATAAAATCCCTGGTAACACTTCATTTTACACATTTCATGGTAATTATAGGTGATAATTAGCAAGTAACCTATTTGATATTTCTTTGGAATTACTGCCAAATTACCCCAATATTTACCTCAACATTTATCAAATATTACTTTGTTTGGCTGTCTTGACTTTGGACTTTTATTATTATTTTAATAAATATATATAATATATAAATAGCTGGTAATTTATTTAATACATTTTCAGAAAGAGAATACAAAGTTAATTGATATGTTTTATTTCCATGGCTGCTGATAAATAGATAATAATTAACAACTTTGAAATTTGTTATTGTAATTTCAAATAGGTTACTTGTTAATTATCACCTGTAATTACCATGCAATTTGCAGACCTTTAAAATGAAGTGTTACCTAGATGTCTAGATGGCTAAATCTCCCTTGGAAATGAATGCATTGATGATGCATGATGATTTAAAACTAGAAAGAAATGTTTTAAAACATCCATAAATACACTCTAGATGAATACATGAATTATAGTCGGCATACTGCAGCAATAACCCATCCATGGTATGATCTGTTCATTATTATTTAATGCATGATCTCAATCTATGCTTCAGTGTATCCGTCAGGCCGACATTGATTCATTAGCTGAGACTGTAAACGTGTGTGTTTGTTTGTGTGTCAGGAGGATACTACTCGTGGGCTGTAGCTGAAACAATCACTAGGCAATTACTGAATAAACACTAATTAATCAATAGAGTCAGTGTGTGCCCTATACCCTGACATCCCTTCACCCATCCTCATGCACACTAACAGACACACGTGCACGAGGCAAACAGAAGCCCAGAAGTTGACTTTGAGGGAATAATTCACTTCTCTCCTCTTTGTCCGTTTACTCTCTTCCGTCTTCCGTCTGCCTCCAGATGAACAACGCAGAGCGGTCGTGACTGAAGCTCACTTTTGATTGTAAATGTAATTATGTGCTTCCAGTAATGTTTGCAGAATATTCTAATTTTGACATTTGTGATAATGTCGCCTGCGTGCGTAGGTCGAAGCCACGATTCAGTCAGTCAAATGTGAAAGTCTTACTTTGGGCTAATTAAAGTAGAAAGTGAGAAATGCCACTTTGATTAAATTTTGATTTGATTTAATTGCGTGGAAACACAGAAGAAGGATGACGTTAGTTATATTATTATCAATCATTGTACAAACATAGACTGTATATGAGAAGTGGACGTAGTCACCGTGGCGTCACCCGTTGGTTCGTTGACTTCGGTTTTGAAGCCTCGAGTTCAGCATTTTGGTCGTCACCATCTTTATATTTTGGAACCAGAAGAGACAGGAGAGGGTGGAGCTTACGCCGCTTCTCGGAGCCGATAACAATCCACGTAGATCCCGGTGATCGGGACATGTCCGCCGGTATGTTGCGTGTCCTTTGAAAGTCACTTGTAACGGCGGTACTGTGCTGTATCTGACGTTGATGAAGTCTTTATGTCTACACACATACTCTACCTGAAAAAACTCGACAAGCAAATCCAGCATTCACACAAATAAGCACCAAACTAGGAGGCGTAGAGTCGCTGCACTGACGAGCGCCGCTAACTTGAAACCACCAGCAACGGCAACTGATAGATTGTACACTGTATCACGGTTCTACGATCTCGCTGTAAAGGCAGAATGAGAGACGTTTTAATCGTTCACGATCTAATATCGACATATCGCACACCCCTAGGGAGGAGCTAAGTACAACTGGACGCTGAATAAGACGTTTTTTGGCGACAAAAATGTTGCCCTTAACTTTGATGAAGTGAAAACACAATGTGAAAGGGTTAAAGTTCCAAGACGAAAACACGGACAACGCCGTGGTAGCGACCTCATCCCAACTCGTCACATACTGAGGCTTTGTCAGACTCCTCTGTGTAACTTATCGGTTGCAGTAAACACGTGCTTAATGTTGAATTAAACAAGAACACTTGCTTAGGTTCAGGCAACAAAACCACTTCAACTCTGTTCTGGATGAAAGCCTTGTGTTTGTTGAACACGTCCACCTCCTCTTCCCACCCGCCCGTTGTGTCTCTTTCACTAGTGAAACTATACGTCATTGTAGCTAATAGAAAGTCCGGTGCGTCTCCTACCACCGCTAAAGGCTGCTTTGTGTGGCGGTGTCGGACGCTTACAAAGCCTCGGTATTTGACGCCCTGGGAATGAAAATGAACTCACAAGGTAGCCCCGCCCTAAAGCATCCCCTGCTTTATGGTCTATCTGACTCTAAATGAGACCATAATCTACTAAATGAACATCATGCTGTGTTGAAGAAGACTTGAAACTAGAGATTGAGACCATAAACTCATGTTTACAATGTTTACTGAGGTAATAAATCAAGTGAGAAGTAGGCTCATTTTCTCATAGACTTCTATACAACCAGACTTCTTTTAGCAACCAGAGGAGTCGCCCCCTGCTGGCTGTTTGCAGGTTTAAAGCACTTCTCAGACCCGGCGGTTGCTGCCTGTGTACATGCAACAACAGATTAGCATGCTACTCTGATTGTCTGTCATCTCCCTTTGCCTTCGTTTCTATCTATAGCCTATACTGACAAAATGAGACACACACTTAAGTAAAAGAAATAAAACACAGCAACAGTTATCAGTCAGAAAAGTAAACCATTCCTGGATTGTTTTTTTTTTACACTTTAAATCTCAGGATAATGATGAAGATTATGATTAATATAAAAACAAACATTTCATTCATCAACTTGCAGACTTTAGTGGAATATCATCAAAATGCCACATTACAATAAATTCTGAATAATAATCACAATCAACTTCATTTATGTTGCTCTTTTTTTAAACAGGTTCCAAAGGGAATCAAACAATAATAATAAAAAAAACAACCACGTTAAAGTGTTTTTAAAAGATATTACTGATTTCAGCACTGTTCCACTGATCCACTGTTCTGACCACATAAAAAAGGAAACGTTTAACTCAGATTGCATACAGCGGTGTGCTCTTTATTTACATGCATATGCATTGTTCTTGCTTAATGTATTGCGATATAGTGAATCGTTACCTCTGTGTCATTATTGTATCACCACACTCTTGTCAGTCCTATCATGGATGTGGATGCTTTAGTTCAGGGGTCAGCTACCTTTACTATCAAAAGAGACGCAGGTTACTGACCGCTGCTTTAGGCAGAACCAAGGGGCTATAACCCCGACACTAAAAGAAGCAGAAACCTCTGGCCTAACATACTGAGAGATCATCCCAGAGTACACGGACTGAACGAGAGCTGAACAGAGGCAGGATGAAGATGGTGACAGCAGAGCAGTGTGACCACCAGCTCAGAGAGAGAGAAGTGACGGGAGGGTGTGGCGGGGGGGGCCACGGGGGCAACAAGGGAGACTGACATTTTCAGGCACTTTAATAAGTGTATTAAGATTGGCAGCTCTACTTGCCGCTCACCAGCCTGATTACCATAAAGCTATTTATTAGGCTGATTTCCCAGGCTGAGAGCAACAGAGACCGGGGAGCGGAGTGGAGGGGGGGGCGACGCCACGGGGGGACGGCTGGCAGCAGAAGGTTAAGGGCAAGTCGCCATGGAAACAGACCGCAAGGGTAGTGGATGGGAATAGTGGACGTCCATTTACAGGTGGAGGAGCGAGAGAGAACACGGGGTTAGAGGTCGGAGATGACTATTACTTCCACCGTGCACACTTTCAAATCAAGTTGCATTCAAGTTCAATGCTCTCCGGCTCTTACAGGTGGAGCTCGCTATTCATGCACGCATTTCACATGCAATTAGTCTCATTACGGCGGCTTGAATTGCACACAATTACGACCATAATCCATGTACACCCCCTCATACATGCATGAACACTTCCTGCAAGTCTTCATTAGCACTAATCAAGGTCCTGCTGCTGCCCACAGCGGGGGCCACGGACACCTCTTTGACTGCAGGCTTGTCCATGCTGCTCTTCATGCTCACATAATGCCGAGGCAAGAGAGAGAGAGCACAATGGTAAGTGTGTGTGCATGTGTGTGTGTGTGTGTGTGTGTGTGTGTGTGTGAGACAACCATTATTATAATCCCTCCAAATAGCTGTATACGGTGACATGGAGTGTAAATAGGCTGCTGTTGAGCAAAACCTGTACACACATAGCCACCGAGTCGGGGGGCGAAGACCATCGGAAATACAATTCTCCAAATGCAGTTCTATTTTCTAGCCATATGTTACGCTGCGTACTCCCTAATTACTGCTAGATGTGTTCCCTTCAGGGCCGTGGATACGTCGTTCATTCATTTATGAAGCAGTCTATAGGAATAGATAACTAGCGTACAAGGTCAGGTGGCTCATGAACATCATCATCTCCTATATTCAACCACAGGCCATTAGATGTTCTCATTAGAGCAATTTTACACTCTCATTTTCTCTCAGGTTTAACAACAAGTACAGGGCTATTGCTGCACAGTTAATGTGCATATGCATGCTAATTGTCTGCCGTTACTTTGATACTAACCTAAAAGAATTAGAATCATACAGCCAGAGCCACTCAGTTTTTCTATCCATTGTCGATCCCTGTTGGTTTGTTGGTCCAGGCTCATATTTGGTGTGCAGGTTCCCAATTTCATCAAAACAGATACCGAAGTTTGCACAAAACAAATACCACTACTGTATGAACCTCTGAAGATCGGTGCAGAGACAGAGAGTCAGAAGGGAAGGAGACTGTAGTATTCAATGAGTGGAGACAGTTAATAAGAATAAGTGTTGCCAGGTTGTGACTGATCCTTTTAGTAGTAATGCACTTATTTTGGCAATTAAGTCAACTAAAGTCAGCGTCCTGTTGCTGGCGCGTGTGCTCGCTCTACATAGACATGAAGGAGCATCGCTCAACACAGTGAGGAGACACACGTCAGCTAAAAGCACAATATCACTCTATATTTCAGCTGCTTGGCAGTAATGTTAGCTGACCAGACGAAGGTCTCTCCATGAATCAATGCTGATCCTAGTGTTGGCTTTTCCCGCCTCAGCCAGTGAGCAGCATGCACATGAGAGGTGGAGCGAGTGAGAACGAGCGCGATGTGTTAGTGAAGGCAGGCAGGCAACGGAGCTGACATAGCATCGTCTCCCCTGTGTCCTCTGGCCGCGGTCGGGAGGCTGGAGCAGGAAGAGTTAACACTGTTTTGCACGTCGGGCTTCACTAGATAGAACTTTGCGGTTTTGGTTCTTCCGTGTAGTTTGTGTTGGAACAGCGTAGCCACACGAGAGCGCGCATTGGATACCGACCCACAATGATCTATAAGAGTGTAAGAAGTTACAAACAGTCCCTTTAATACGTCATTGATTTTGGTCCAGATCCTTTGTAGAAAGATACGTGGTCACACAATCCTCATCTGTCAAAGCTTTTATTCACAACCTGGCAACCCTAAAGTTGTTCTTATTAATGACTTATAATATATCAATCAACTGATACAGTTTAAGTGTCATGAGGAGAACCAGGAAACAGTTGTAAGATGTCATCAGGGTCATTTCTCTTAGAAACACTGGAGTTTATCAGGCTTTTGCTATGTCTTTTTCTTTACTTCCTCTAGAGACACGATCATTTAACTCTGTATCCCCTTTGAAAAACACATTTTTTTTAGGATAGCATTCCTATAAGTACAAGACTTTGTATAAATATATGTATGTATACATCTGTTTGTGGACACATCATGTGTACATCTTTATACATTTATGCATATATTTGTTTTATCAACCATTTTACCACTTTTATTATCATTGATATGTTCTGTGATGTTCTGTTTTACCATATTTCTTTTACTTTATTTATCTGTTTTTATTGTCTAACAATTGTTTTGAGATGTGCTACAGTATATAAATACATTTATTATTATTATTAAATAACATAAGATTTTAATTTCACAAAGATATTCCTTCCGTCTGTTATTCCCTCTCCTATAATCAACTCTAACTTTCATTTTGAATTCATACATGTCAACATGTTGTTTTGAATATAATAAAACTGTTAGCTGATAGTAAAGAATGCATGAACACAGATATGTAGATATCATCCAGAGAGAGTCTGTCTCCCAGCGGTCCTGTTGGGCTCATAACTTATTTATACTAATCGATGCCACGGGGTCTTTGTGTTAAACGTGTTGCTGAAGCAGCTGCTGGCCTCCTGGCTGCAGGGTCGGCGTGTGTGTGTGTTAGTTTGCAACCAGTCACTATTATTGAGTCATGAGTACACATGAGTTGGTACATTAGTTTTTGCTGGTCCAGGCAGGCATACATTATCATGCAACATTCAAATTTTGTCTAATGGTTGGGGTTGGACAAAATCCTCCAGCATCACATGCTCCCTATAACCTTATTAAAATAGAATCACTTTATCAAATATGCATGGGTTGAAATATAAAATATGATAACCTTAACCCTGATGAAGTCTCTGTGAGCATCTCTTGAAAATATACTCGGAGAAGCTCACCTGGGTGTCCAGGACTGTACCGAGGTATTTATAGTTTTCCACAGTTTCAACATACTGCCAAATTACCTCAATATTTACCGAAAAAATTACTTTATTATAAACATGATTTAATAATTATTATGCTAAAATAGCATTTAATGGTTGAAATAGGGCACCTAGGCTTGAGATGTAACCCGGTAGCTGATGTCATGATTCAGGGAGTTTTTTAAAGACATTTCAAATAAGTTAGTTGTTAATTATTATCTATTTATCAGCAGACATGGGAACAAAGCATATCAATTAACTTTGTATTCTTTTCCTGGAAATGTATTATCTATTTATATCTTATAAATTATATTTCTATATTTATTAAAATAATAATAAAAGTCCAAAGTCAAGTTTCAAGTCAAGACAGCCAAACAAAGTCATTTTTAATAACATTTTGAGATAAATATTGGGGTAATTTGGCAGTAATTCCAAAGAAATATCAAATAGGTAACTTGCTAATTATCACCTATAATAACCATGAAATTCGTAAAATGAAGTGTTACCAGGGATTTTATTACAAC
This sequence comes from Sebastes fasciatus, assembly GCF_043250625.1. NCBI lineage: Eukaryota > Metazoa > Chordata > Actinopteri > Perciformes > Sebastidae > Sebastes > Sebastes fasciatus. Next base: position 31,318,883 of record NC_133810.1, on the reverse strand, counting down.
ATACTGAGACCTACTTATAATATCAATATCAGTGACTAACAACAGTGACCTACAGCTAGTTACTCACATGTTGGTGTGAGATCATACTTTAAGATGAATGGTTGCAAGAACAGGCTGCATGTTACTGTAGGTTGTACTTTACCTGCGTACAATATGCATGTTTCACCTGACAGGCACCGCTCAGGGCATATTTCTTCATAATCATCGTGAACTATGAGAGAGAGCAGAGACCTCCGCCAAGGCCATGACCTATCTGACTATGTTAATGAAAGTGAAACATGATGTATCCGCCCCCGTGGTTCGTGCTCCACCAAGTCTCACCAGTTTAGTGTTTCTGACAAACAAAGAAGCCGAACCAAAAACAACATGGCCTCGTTGTCAGGAGGTAATGAAACAGGTGACGACAGCAGAAGAAGACGAGCAGCTGGTGGCTGAGCTCACCGGTTTTTGGGAATGTGCATCCCGGAGCCCTGACAGGGGGGTGACATCATAGCCTGATATCACGTCATGTGACCTTGTATACTGCAGCTGTGTTCACCTTGACACAAAGGAAGGAGCTGATGTAAAGGTTGCAGGTGGGAAAGAAGAGTGAAGATGTGAGTCAGTGCAGCATGAAGTCATCTCTAATTAACACAAACACAAGTGAGGCCTGCTGGCCTCGCGATCCCTTTTGTTGAGAGACACCTTCAATTTACAGGTCTGCAAATTTCATGGTAATTAGGTGATAATTAGCAAGTAACCTATTTGAAATTCCTGCCAAATTACCCCAATAATTACCTCAAAATCTATCTAAAATTACTTTGTTTGGCTGTCTTGACTTGGGACTTGACTCTGGACTTTTATTATTATTATTTGATGTCTATTTTAATAATTATATTCCGCTATTTCCCAATAAGCAGTAATAAAGAGCTGGTAATTTATTTAATTATTATTTATTTATTTATTTAATTTGTATTTATTTATTTAATTTGTATTTATTTATTTATCCTTTGTTTAACCAGGCGGTCCCTTGAGATAACAAAAATTAAACAATGGAGCATGTTAAAACAGACAAAAGACAACAGATACATAATACTAAATCCAGTTTAGGAATAGCAATGCACTCTTCAGTTACACCGTTTTTTATCAGAGCTTTGAACTCTTAATATATTTCCAGGAAAAGAATACAAAGTTAATTAATATGCTTTATTTACATGTCTGCTGATGAATAGATAATAATTAAAAGAACTTTAAATATCTTTAAATAACTCCCTGAATCATGACATCAGCTACCAGGTTACATTTGTGTAGACAATAAATCCCACAATGGTGAGATTTGTTAGATTATTATATTAGTTTTCCACCTCCGGGCCCTATTTTAACCATTAGATGCTATTTTAGCATAATAATTATTAAATCGTGTTTATAATAAAGTCATTTTTGAGGTAAATATTGGGGTAATTTGGTGATAATTCCAAATTAATTTCAAACAGGTTACTTGCTAATTATCACCTAGTTACCATGACATTTGAGGACCTGTAAATTCAAGTTTTACCAACACCTTTCTTTCCCAAATTGAAATATTTACTGAGTTTGAAAATGCTTTGACTCATAAAGGTAAAGCTGCACATCCATCTTTAGGGTGGATTTTACTCAGAGAAATACAATAAAAGTGTCCTCTGGCCAAAGGCCCTCTGGAAACAGAAGCAGTTGTGGATGAAGGTGAAATAAACAGCTGCTATAATGCAGGCTCTGAGCCAACAGAGGGATAGAGCTACTATATACTGAACCAGGTACAAAGTCTGGAACTGAATCAGTCCACAACTAAAACATGAAACAGAATTATAAAACGGACAAAACACAAGAGAAAATCAAATGTTTTGATCTTTGAATGCAGAGTAAATACACTTCTGAATAAATAAAATATGATTTATTTATTCATTGTTGTTTTTCCATCCATTAGTTCAATCACTCCCTCCATATCTGTAAATGTAGAGGATGAAAAGTTTCATCTTTGAATGAGGCAGATCTCCACGCTGCTGCTGCTGCTGCTGCTGAACCAAGTTCACTTGTTTCCTGTTTGTACTAGAATATAAATCTGGTGTATAGAGCTATAGCTCTAGATTAAACTTGTCAAGAGAGCTTTGCTTTTGTTTGTAGCCTCGTGGAGCAAGTTATGAGAAAACAGAGGAGAACAAATTAGGAGTGAAGAGAGGAGAGTCACGTTGTCGTCTCTGCGGAACGCCTCCTCCAGGGGAAGCACAATTAGGATGCGTGCCACAGCATTTACGCCGCCAATTAGAAGCCACCCCCCCGCTACCTGGTGAGCAAGCCCATCGACAAAGGGAGCGTTAGGGAGGTGGCAGGGGACGGGGTGTGTCTCTCCATCCCTCCCTCTCTCTCTCTTGCCCTTTCATACCCTCCTTTCTATCTCTCCATCATCCACTCTTTCAGCTCGCTGGAGCTTTGCATTTGAAAGAGGCTCTCTGGCAGTCAAAAAAACAGCCCCCTGCACATGAAAGGGACAACGGGCGTCTCTGACAGAGCTCCATCAGAGAGGCTCGGGACGGGTCGGATTCTGAGAGACAACAATTCAATGTGGAGAATAAAACAGGAGAGTGATTATCAGATTAGATCCTTTTAGTTCATGGGGCCACATACGGCCCAATTTGATCTCAAGTGGGCCGGAACAGTAACACCATTGCATGATAACAACACCTCCAAATGTGTCCCTTTCTTTTAAAATGTGTGCAATTTTCCCCACTTTTCAAAGTCATCCAGTGGGCCGGATTAGACCCTTTTGGCAGGCCGGTTCTGGCCCTCGGGCCGTATGTTTGACACCCCTGTCTTAGATGAATTAAATGGTTGAGGGAGTAGTGAACAAGATAAAAGCTGCTGATGACTGAACTATGAAAACTCCACGCTGGCACACTATACTATATACTAGATGCAGTAAGGGCGACCTCCAGTGGATCCCAGGAGAAGAAGCTGACATTGTGTTCCACTCTGAACGCTCCCTAATGAAGATACATATGTGTTTTATGCTCCATGACTATAACAGCATGACGACATGGCAAACAAGACAAATCATCTCCGACCCGTTAGGTGGAATACTGACTATAAAACACATTATTCACATATTGCTGTTGCCTCACAGAACGTCCCATGATGCAGTGTGTAGATGTGTGGTTCCCTCTAGTGGTCTGAGAGGTAAAGCTCAGTTCATCTGCTCTTTGGCCCTCACTGCATTAGACTTATATACTATATACTTAGACTGTAAACTGTGTTACCTTCATCACAATGATCACATGTTTTGCGGCTCCAGACAGATTTTTTCTTTTGTTTCTGCCTAAAATGGCTCTTTTGATAGTAAAGGTCGCTGACCCCTGAGTTAAAGGAACATCAATCAAACTGGAGTTGGTGTATTCATTTATGTATTTTGGTATAGTCTATCGGCCGCTGTTTCTTAGCTCACACTGACTCATCCCTGCCTTGAAAGCTTCTTATTTAACACCTCACAAACTGGTTTCAATATCCTTCTCTTGAACATGTTCAGTACGGCTGATGAGGAGCTCTCTGACAGCTGATGAGGAGCTCTCTGACAGCTGATGAGGAGCTCTCTGACCGCTGCTGGGCTCATTCAGAAACACACATTGAGAATTCATTGAGAATTCCCTTGGGGATATCAGCCAGCCAGCCCATAACGGTGTCTCTGTAATGCCTGTAATCTGACACCAGATGTCAGCATCACGTCACAGTGTGCTGCTCAGTGTGACTAAAAGGGAGTCCACCAAGGTTATATATATAAAACCAAACAATGTATTAAACTGAGGTTAACATAAAAAGAACAATGTGTAGATCAGTAATGTCATCAAATGAATGGAGTGCATGGATGTGTGGGAGGTGCAGAACCAAACAAAGGTAATGTCAGGTGGATGTGGCTGCAGGAAGAGAAAGAGAGAGAGACAGTGAGCACATGGGGCGGCTTTTATCACCTGGAAGGCCCACAGGTGAGCTCAATCAGGCTGACGACCCCCCCTCGTCAGCCACCTGCCTGCTGAGGTTGGCCAGGGCCGCCTCCAAGTAAAGTTAGGACTTTATTCTCATTAAATTATGACTTTTTTTCTTGTAAATTTATGACTTTATTCTCGTAATATTACGACTTTTTTCTTGTAAATTTATGACTTTATTCTCGTAATATTACGACTTTTTTCTTGTAAATTTATGACTTTATTCTCGTAATATTACGGCTTTTTTTCTCGTAAAGTTATGGCTTTATTCTCGTAATATGACTTTTTATTCTCGTTAAGTTATGACTTTATTCTCGTAATATTACGACTTTTTTCTTGTAAATTTATGACTTTATTCTCGTAATATTACGGCTTTTTTTCTCGTAAAGTTATGGCTTTATTCTCGTAATATGACTTTTTATTCTCGTTAAGTTATGACTTTATTCTCGTAATATTACGACTTTTTTCTTGTAAATTTATGACTTTATTCTCGTAATATTACGGCTTTTTTTCTCGTAAATTTATGACTTTATTCTCGTAATATTATGACTTTATTCTCAAAATCTCAGATTTTTTTCCCTCAATGTGGCCCTGTTACTCCATCGTAAAAATGAGAGATACATCATTTGAAGAAATGTCATGTATTCATACCAAATGAATACAACATGATATACATATAATTTCCCCCTCTTCAGCATACACTCACTGAATTCAAGGAGTGAGTACTACGTTATGGTCGCTCTCTTATCATTCTCTAAACTGTAAGTGCAATGATGTTTTTTCACCCTGCTGAGGTTTCTTATATACAAATCTCTGTTTTGTTGACACTGACTGGACTAAACCAGAATGTCAGTTTTGTCCAGCTGAATGTCGTTGTGTATCGACTGAGCTGTTTAGATTCACGTTTCACCAGCAGGTAAAAGTTTACTGGGGAAGTAGTAGCTACACAGAAACAGGATATGTATATGTGTATTGTTTGGTCAGAGGGATCTGGGCTGCAGGTTTCTCTGAACTCATCAGAAGTCATTGGAGACACCTGTGATCACCTTCAGCTGCTGATAACCAGCCTGACTGGGAGGCTATATCAGCAGGTTGGCTGCTCAGTTGGTTGTGTGTCTGCAGAGGGTCAACACCTTCAGTTGGCTCTCTGGGTATGTGTGTGTTTGTGGGTTGTTTTTTTTTCGCCAGTTCACCGGGAACATCCCACAAGAGCTGCAGTTCTGGAGATGCTCTGACCCGGTCGTCTAGCCAGCTCTATTTGGCCCTTGTCAAAGTCGCTCACATCCTTAAGCTGGCCCATTTCTTCTGCTTCCAACACAAAGTTCAAAATGTTCACTTGCTGTCTAATATATCCCCCCCACTACCAGGTGCCATGGTAACCAGATAATCAATGTTATTCACTTCACCTGTCAGTGGTCTGAAGGCTATGGCTGATCAGTATATACAGTATGTCTGATAGGTCTTTGTAACTGAATGGATCATTTTGCATGTGACGGCTCAAATGACAAATGTTTAGAAGTTGTGTAAACTCATCAGCAAGACAAGTGGTTATTGTACTGACTCTTTTCGCGCACATGTTTCAGAACACATGTAATTTGCTTGACTGAATGAGAAATTCAAATCTATTGTGAACAACAAAACTAATGGTTCAGAGAGTTGAGCTTATTGTTTAGGAAAAAAAACAAGAATTGAGCCAAAGCGAATGAGAAAAACTAATACAAATCCATTTTATTTAGCCTTATATGATAAATATAAGTACAAAACTGTTAATGTAATGTATGATTTTATGTCATTATAATACAGATTTAGCATACCTTTGTTTTGCAGTGGGAACATTCAGCACCTTCATAATATGAGCTGTATGCTTTTTGTTGTGCCTCAGAAAGCATGAAATGAGTGTTGTGTTGACGTTTGACCACCGGAGGGTGACGGAGATCTTTACTGGTGTTGTAGTCAGGATGCTCTTCAGCCTCCTGGACAGTTCAGGGCTCAGATTTACCTGCTCGAGATGTTGGCTGACATCTTTCTGTAAAACAGCTTCTGTATCATCCAATCATCTCTTTCTGCATATCAAACGGTAGTTTCCTCATCAAATCTGCCTGTGGGTTTTGGTGGCTTTTGTTGGGTGTCTGTGGCAGGTGAGTGGGCGTCACTGATCTGAATCAGCTTCCCTGTTGGCCCGTCCCGCCCTCAGACATACCTTCATCCATCACTCTGTCTGGCAACGCTGACACGCCCACTCTCCATCTCTTATAGATGTGTGTGTGTTTGAGTGGGCGGGCCCACCGTCCTTTCTTTGTGGACATCTGAAAGTATAAATGTATATGTATGTATGCACCCTCAACACTAATGTTTAATGCAAAGTCTAAATGAAGTGAAGGACACTAGCAGCAGCTTGAATCCCTCTTTGAGCCTTTCTCACTGATTTATAAAGATGTTTATTCATTCGGAGGGTGGATGTAATTAAAAAGGTCTCAAAAAGATACGTTTAACATTTAAGGCAAAACCAGTGTCATAGACCGGCTCCTAGGCCATGACAAATACGGGAAAGGACGCAGTGATTGATTGTAAATTAAAGATATTTATTACAAATAAATTAAGAATATACAGAAATAACTACAAATGTGGAGTGTGTCAGTCAGTAACATCAGTAATGTAGATGTGGATGTGTGATGTGTTGTAAGTGGAAACTAAAGAAAAGTCAAACAAAGGCAGCCCGGCAGGTTCTGACAGGTATGAGTCCAGGTGAAGGAAAAGAGGGCCTGAGCAGCACTTGATTGGGGCTTTTATACTCCGGACGCGCCAGCATCAGGTGCTCTGCATCAGGCATCAGGTGCTCTGCATCAGGCATCCTCTCCCGTGATACCTTCAAGGACACAGGGAAAGAATGAATGGCCAAATCCACACTGGCATCTCAGTAGTGAGGCAGGGGCCGTCACCCCCCCCCCCCCCCCCCCCCTTAAAGTCGGTGTCCCAAGGGAACACCGGCATACTTTAAACCCATCCTACCAGAACAAATACCACTACTCAAAAGGACTAACTAACAAACAAAAGGCAAACAAAAACAAATAACAGAAATAATATACGACCTTAGCACTGAATATTCTTCCCGCAGCTTTCTACCCCATCATCAGCAACCCCGGTACTTGAGAAGCAATTTAAGAAGGTGGCACAGAAAGAACAGGTGTATGAAATAGTACGACAGGACAATACATTATTCTAGCCAGTCACACTAGTGACTAATCAATACAGAGGGGCGCGTGATAGCGCATCAGCAATAATGTTGTCTGTTCCTTTAATATGTCTAATATCAAGGTTGTAGGCCTGAAGAAATAAGGACCACCTTGTCAGCCTCTGGTTTGGGCATCTAAGAGAATGCAGAAACGTCAGAGGATTGTGGTCTGTATAAACCAAAGTTGGCCCTCCCGCTCCTACATACACGTTGAAATGCTGTAATGCCCAAATGAGAGACAAAGCCTCCTTCGCAATAACAGAATAATTTCCCTGGTAGCTGTTAAACTTGAGAAGAAACTAACTGGCCTCACCACCCCCTGGTGGTCTCCCTGGAGCAAGACGGCACCTGCTCCCACCTGGCTGGCATCTACTTGGAGCATGAACGCTCGATCAAAACAAGGAGCAGCTAGAACAGGAGAAGAGCATAACATCATTTTTATGTTATCAAAAGCAGTCTGACATCCAGACGACCAATCAAATTTCGCCTTGGTTTTAAGCAGTTCAGTGAGGGGAAACGCAATGGTGGAGAAGTCTTTACAAAAACTCCTGTAGTAACCCACTAAACCCAAAAACCTTTGGAGTTCCTTCTTTGTTGTGGGTTTTGGATATCCAGCTATTGCCATAACCTTGGCCTGGACTGGCGCTACACTACCATTTCCCACCACACGACCGAGGTATGTCACTGTAGCTCTTGCAAAGTCAGATTTGGCCAAATTAATGGTGAGCTGTGCTTCGGCCAAACGGTCAAACAACGCACGGATGCGCTGAAGATGTGAGTGCCAGGTATCACTGTATATGACCAAATCATCAAGATACACAGCACAGCCTTTTAACCCAGACACGACACGGTTCATCAAACGCTGAAATGTTGCAGGGGCATTCTTCAACCCAAATGGCATCACCTTGTAGGAATACAGGCCAGACGGTGTGATAAATGAAGATATTTCTTGCGCCCGCTTGGACAAAGGTACTTGCCAATAACCTTTTAAGCAAATCGAATTTGCTAACAAACTTGGCGGACCCCACCTGATCAATGCAATCATCCATATGTGGCAGAGGAAATGAGTCGGATTTTGTCACAAAATTCACTTTCCTCATATCTGTACAGAATCTAGGTGTTCCATCCTGTTTGGGCACCAAAATACACGGTGAAGCCCAACTAGATGACGATGGTACAGCAATATTATTCTGAAGCATGTACTCAACCTCAGCATCCAAATAACCACGTTTAGATGGTGCCATGCGGTAAAAGTGTTGCTTTATCGGCTTTGCATCTCCAACATCAATATCATGTTCCGCCCAATCAGTTTGTGAAGGAATGTCGCCAAACAAACACGGACACTTGCGTACCAACTCTGACAACTGCTCCCGCTTCGACTCCGACAAATGAGCCAGCAATTTGTCCAAATTACAAAGTGATTCTGAGTTTTTCAACCTTCCATACAGCAGACTATCGTCAGGTTCTGGCACTTTTTTCTCAGCTTCCTCCCTTTTGGTCCTCTCTTCCTGGAGCTTCTTCTCAATCTCAGTGTTCTTGGTCATCAGCTGCTCCAGTTCTCTCTCAGCTTCCTCTTTCTCCTGCTTCTCATCATGGAGCTGTTTGTTAAATTGTCTCTTCATTTGGATGTTCTCTCCAGTCGTGATCTCCAGTTGATGTTTTGTCTCCTTCAGCTCTTCATTAGTCTTCATCTGTATTTGATCTGCTTGTTGTTTGTCCTTCAGCTTGGTCTGCATCTCTTTCTTTAGGTTCTCCACTTCTTTCTCAGGTTCCTCCCTTTTAGTCGTCTCCTTCTGGAGCTTCTTCTCAATCTCAGTGTTCTTGGTCATCAGCTGCTCCAGTTCTCTCTCAGCTTCCTCTTTCTCCTGCTTCTCATCATGGAGCTGTTTGTTAAAATTTCTCTTCAGCAGGATGTTCTCTTCATCCTTTTTCTTCATCAGTGCGTCAGCTGCTTGTTGTTTGTCCTTCAGCTTGGTCTGCATCTCTTTCTTCAAGTTCTCCACTTTTTTCTCAGCTTCCTCCCTTTTGGTCCTCTCCTTCTGGAGCTTCTTCTCAATCTCAGTGTTCTTGGTCATCAGCTGCTCCAGTTCTCTCAGCTTCCTCTTTCTCCTGCTTCTCATCATGGAGCTGTTTGTTAAAATTTCTCTTCAGCAGGATGTTCTCTTCATCCTTTTTCTTCATCAGTGCGTCAGCTGCTTGTTGTTTGTCCTTCAGCTTGGTCTGCATCTCTTTCTTCAGGTTCTCCACTTTTTTCTCAGCTTCCTCCCTTTTGGTCCTCTCCTCCTGGAGCTTCTTCTCAATCTCAGTGTTCTTGGTCATCAGCTGCTCCAGTTCTCTCTCAGCTTCCTCTTTCTCCTGCTTCTCATCATGGAGCTGTTTGTTAAAATGTTTCTTCAGCTGGCTGATCTCTTCAGTCTTGATCTTCAGTTGATGCTCTGACTCATCATTAGTCTTCATCCACTGGATGTCAGCTGAGTGTTGTTTGTCCTTCAGCTCAGGGTTCTTGGTCATCAGCTCCTTCAGATCTCTCTCAACTCCCTCTTTCTTCTGCTGCTGATCATGGAGTTGTCTCTTCATTTGGATGTTCTCTCCAGTCGTGATCTCCAGTTGATGTTTTGTCTCCTTCAGCTCTTCATTGTGTCTCTTGCCAACTCCACGTATGTTTGGCCACTTTTTCTCTCCCATGATCTAAAACGCTGGCGATAAGCCTCTGGCACAAGCTCATACACCTTAAGAACAGCAGATTTTATTTTATCATAGCTAGAGCTATCCTTAAGGCTCAATGATGAATACGCCTCCTGCGCTTTCCCTGAGAGGACACACTGAAGCATAAGTGCACAGTCAGCCTCAGGCCAATTTCTAGCCTTAGCTACACGCTCGAACAGCAAGAAAAAGGTGTCTGGATCTTTCTCATTAAACCTCGGTAACAAGCGCAAGTTATTCACATCAAAACGATTCACAGAAGACCTGGGCACCTGTCCGCCCTCATTCTCACCAGACAACACGCCATCTTTGATCATAGACAAACGATATTCCTCCATATTTAATCTTTCCGCCTCTGATTGCTGACGGATTCGCTCTACTTCAATTTGCTTTTTAATTTCCAATTCATGTTTCATTTTGTCATGTTCAAGCTGCAACATCAAAATCTCCTTCTGTTGCTCAAAAGTTAGTCCTTGAGTCTGAAAGGACATAGCAGAAGGAATTGGAGAAGACTTCTCTTCATCTCCGGGCATAATTCCTATTTCGATTCATTTTGATTTTATAGGCTCTTTAATATTTTCTTTCATACGCTTGTCTCCTACAACAACCACTGAATAATGCTCGGCAATCAAGAGCAACTGCTCTTTTGTGCAGGTATCCAGGGACTCCAGAGACGGAGCAGCAATGAACGCCTCAATCTCAGACATTTACAAAGACAAAAAGCCAACTGACAACTGAGCAAATCCACCGTTACGCACACAACCGCACCAGGCAGACACCACAATGTCTACTCTTGCGCTCAAAGAGGAATACTCCTCAACACGGTTTAGAGTTTCCCCGCTATCTAAAGAAAACCCCAGCTAACTAAGCTCATCCCTAGTCTTCATGCAGCTACTTGCGGTGGGTATTTATGCACTGAAGACCGCTGGCCCAGCAGAGCGACTAGCAAGCTAGCAACCCCCTGAAACCACGGATATGCTCCCGTGAAGCATGAAAGCTTCAACCACTTTTGCCACAGCACTACAAATAAATCAGCTCAACGAACCCAAAGGGAACGTCGCTACAGCCTACAAGGGAAAACTCTGCACCACTTTGCAACAATTACGCACAGAGCAACTCGCAAGTGTCATCTGGGCCAGCTGATCTAAGCGCAAACAAAGACGGCGAAACAAACTCCTCTCTCCACAAAATCCAGGTAAGAAACAACTACAAATCCAAAGTCCTATAAAAGTCATTAAATTTACCCTGTAAAGCATCCCAAATACGTTGTCCTTTCCCTCAAACCAACATTCGCGCACACAAGGTACTAGGTAACAAAGGAACAAGCCGCGCGCCGCGGGCGCTCCAAACAAACTTTACGCACGCCAAATTCTCTGAAACACACGAACAGGCCAAGATCAAACTTCTGCTGCAGACAGTTTTTACCGTTTTAACTGACCCAAATGGTCCAAACAAGTCACAAAGAGCGCAACTAATTACCAAAGTGCCCAAAAGCACAAAAATACCCATTACCAGATCTTATCAAAAAGTCGCGGCACAAACGGGAAAAAAGCTGGACGAGCCCCCAATTTGTCATAGACCGGCTCCTAGGCCATGACAAATACGGGAAAGGACGCAGTGATTGATTGTAAATTAAAGATATTTATTACAAATAAATTAAGAATATACAGAAATAACTACAAATGTGGAGTGTGTCAGTCAGTAACATCAGTAATGTAGATGTGGATGTGTGATGTGTTGTAAGTGGAAACTAAAGAAAAGTCAAACAAAGGCAGCCCGGCAGGTTCTGACAGGTATGAGTCCAGGTGAAGGAAAAGAGGGCCTGAGCAGCACTTGATTGGGGCTTTTATACTCCGGACGCGCCAGCATCAGGTGCTCTGCATCAGGCATCCTCTCCCGTGATACCTTCAAGGACACAGGGAAAGAATGAATGGCCAAATCCACACTGGCATCTCAGTAGTGAGGCAGGGGCCGTCACACCAGTATCCTGAAAAGGACATTTTAAGTTCTATTATCACATTGATTCAATCATTCATTATCTGTTCAAAAAAGGGGGAGTCCAATTAAGGCACTCTTCTGGCGACAACATAAAAAGCCTTTATTCAAATAGCTCTTTCATGATGAAATGCTAAAAACAATGCTGTACATGTTCACATTTGGGTAACAACCCACGCGTATAGCGGCACAAACAGCCTTCTTCAGGGTGTAACCCTCAGCACACGGCTTTCCCTCTCTGTGAGTACGAGGTGATTCCAGACAACTGATGATTGCAAACACCTGAGCAAGAGGCCAATAAACTCTCAGGTGACAAGTGCAAAATGTAATCACTAGATGACTCTACAGGATGTCAAGAAAGCAGAGAACATAAGAAAAACAAAATAAGAAAACATAAATATACAGATAACAAGACAGATAAATAAGTAATAATATATAACTATTCATAACAACAGTACCACATGCATAGGAGCTACTGGCCTTCATTTGGTGGATGTAAAAAGTTTCTCTCTGCAGTAATTTCAGTTGATCACCACCGCGCCTTCAACCATAAGACTGTCTGGATTGTTATAAAAGTGCTTAGCCTTATATGGTAATTCAAATTAGCTTTTCGGATTGCATACTTCTGCTCAGAGACTCTATCTTTCAGTCGTCTGTCTGTAAAAACTACCACAGGTACAGGATAAACGAACCCTCTTGCTGTGCTAACCGCTGCACCATCGTGCATTTCTCCTCACTTCTCTCGGCTGTATTAATTTGTATTCATTGTTAAAACTTTAAAAACAAAACTCAAGCTGTGTTGTTTGGCTGTGAAACTACCTGCTGGTGGAGGGTAATGTTTGGACTCAGAGGGATTCTCTAACTTGTCGTTGCAGAGCTGCTGCAGCGTCCTGAAGCTAAACACTCACAAATGAAATACACAAAGATGGAAGGCAGATAAATAAACGCACCATATGTTCATAACTCAAATAAATCCTCTACGGAAAAACCACATCCTCCCAAGCAATGCTACGGGCCGAGTCTATAGAATCAGGAGAAATGGAACAGCTGTGGGTTTTAATTGACCGCACAATCTCAAACACATCAACATGTAAACTCTCCGTCTCAGTGCAGATGCTCTTATAAGAAGCTTCACAGACTTCTTAAGGAGGCGTGCCAGTGATGAGGCGGGAGACAAGTGGCAGCTTGTTGGCCTGCAAGAGGCCACATCTGGTGTGGTTTGGTAATGTGGGACATTGATATCAGATGTGCAGGTAATTGCTGTAGGTGAGCAGCATCTGGCATCGATGAGCACCTCGGGGAGAGCTGGGTGCATCCTCAACCTCGCTTAATCAATTAGAATCTCCCCTCTTCCCTTTTTCTCTCATTTCCTCTCTCTCTCTCCTCTGCAGCCATCCCACTCGCAGGTCTTCTACCTTTCTAAATATATCTTCGCCATGAGCGCTTTTGCCTTCCTAGCCCCCACCACGCATTGATCCTCCTCTGGCACTGAGCTGTAATCCACTGTCTGCTTCTCGTGTATCAGAGTACACCTTTTCTTGTTTAGTGTGGGTGTGTGTTTCAGGTTTAGTAAATGGATTTTGTGCTTTTGGGCCGTCCTCGTGTTCCTTTGGTTCTGCTCTCAAGCTCGTATTCCTGAATAGAAACCCTGACGGAGTCTTTAGACTATATCTCATGTCCTTATTTTAGCAGGACGCTGTTTGAATCAATGTGAGTATTTTTAAATGTGAGCCTCTTAAAACACAACGGCTCCTTTTGCTTAACACATAAAAGAGCTTTTATTTTACAGTCAAATGTCGTCTTTTAATCCTAATATTCTGTCATTTGAAGCACAGAGAGAGTCTTAGTGGGTTTACCGGGATATTAAATGATTCCGCTGGTGTTCGTATAGAGAACAAAAAAAATGAATATATGATGCATAACTTTGGAGAACAATGTGAATTCATCATTTCAGTAACCTTGTCTCCAGGTTAGGCTCAGTGGTCTCTAACCTGTTTTCCTCTGAGAACTACTCATAGCACCAAGTTGTACGTCGCCTTTAGTGGACATGATTTCTCTTAACTTTTGTGGTCCTTTTTAATAACGTTTCAGCCGCCGCAGTCATCGCCTCTGTTACTATCCCACCACAGGTGAAGGGCTTTTTGCGTTTCACTAGAATCTACGCCACTAAAAGATCACTCCGGAGCGAGGGAGTTCAAGTATCTCGGGATCTTGTTCACGAGGGAGGGAAAAATGGAGCAGGAGATGGACAGGCGGTTGGGTGCGGCGTCTGCAGTTATGCGGGCGCTGTACCGGACCGTCGTGGTGAAGAGGGAGCTGGTACCGGTCCATCGATGTTCCAGCCCTCACCTGTGGTCATGAGCTTTGGGTAGTGACCGAAAGAATGAGATCGCTGATACAAGCGGCTGAAATGAGCTTCCTTTGTTAGGGTGATTGTACGTCTGGAATTCCCTGCTTAGCCTGCTGCCAACGCGATCCGACATCGGAAAAGCAGAGGAAAATGGATGGAAAGATAAAAGATGACTCGGTGACCGCGTTGGCCTTCTTCGTCAGTTTGGTAAACAGACTGGTGTTTTAAGAGTTGTTTTCAACTCCTTTATACCTCCTCCGTTTGTAGACATTCAAGATTGGATAGAAATGAAATAAGTGAACTTATCAAATGTATATATATTCATATTCTTTGACCCTTTAGCGAGCCACTCAGAAATGGGCTATATCCATGTAATGGATCACTGCTTGGCCGTAGTTGGGGATATCAAGGCAACCCCCTTTCCACAATCCTCATCACAATCTTGTCTGAGAGGCGATCGATGCCAAGGCAATATAGTTGTGATATATGCTGCTGCCAATGGGGCGTGATTTATGTGTGCTCTACAGCGGACATGCTGCTGTGTGCTCCTGTACTTCTGCCAGATGTCCTCCCAACAATGCAGCAATTAGAGAAATCACTACCAAATGTTTAGTAAGGTCCTGGAGTAGAGTTAGGAGTGGACTCTAGTGAAGGAGTCATATATAATGTACAACGTTTGCTATCCATTCTCTTCATACTCCTCCTCACGGAGTCTCAGCACAGCTGGAAACATCAGGGCTCATGTTGCTCTCTGCAGAGGAAAAACAGTCGCCGACATTCAGTCTTCTCGCCGAACAACAACGGAAACACGAGGCTGTTATTTGTTTCGGTGTCTGAGTTGCTGTATCGCTGCTCGCTGTCAATCACATCATGACAGCTGCAGGAAGCAACAGGAGGAAACTGTCTTTCTACGAACCTTATCGATGCATTGAATATTTGATTGATGGTGTGTTTGTTGTTAATTTCAAACTGGCTTTGACGCTGTGAAGATAATTTAAAATGTCAAATAATCAATACAGCGTGCATACATGCACTGAAAAAAATGAACTGGAAAGCCATCATCCATCATTATCATTTTTCCATGTTTTTTGTTTTTGCCGTTTTACATAAAGATCCCGTATAAAAGAGGGTAGCCAAAAAGAATATCATGAAGTCACATATCATAGTAAAGCTTAGTCTATAATCTATCCATCGGTCACATTGTCATGCCACTCAGGTCAAGAGGATTTGACCTCTAATGCTACAACGGGGCAAATTCTAAATGCCTCTGCAAAACGCCCTCATAACTATCTTCATATTGGTCTGATGTGCCGGTGGATAGTTCCAACATAAAGAGCTTTAAAACTTCTATTTGGGGCTCGGCAGTGAGAGGATTGAGGTCGACAGATGTAAAGCATGCCAGTCCCAATGACTCACTAATGGAAGTTGCTCTAACATTGAGTTAATGATGCATTATATAGCCTATCAACTGAGCTGTATGTACACTAGTGTTATTCCATATTCACATTTCATCTGCAGCAGATAACTTATTTGTTCCCTGGAATTTGCAATCAGACGTGCAGTTTAACTGAAATCCTCCTATTTGCGCTCACAATCTGATTACTTCCTGTTTGACTCCAAGAATCTATGCAGCACACGCTTCAACAATCTATTGTAAGCTAATTTACAAAGACTGTAATTTGCAGAACACAATTATCACGCACAGCCGTCATCAGCCATTACGTGGAGACGAGGAGGAATCATCGTACGGTCTATCATATTACGACTGAACTGTCCTAATTGCAAATCTATTTGTCATTGTGTCTTCAGTCAGGTTCTTTGTGATGGCCTGTTTTCGCTGTAATTTAATTAGTAGTTTCGTAATAATTGAGACAAATTGGAGTTTCCTTTTGGGTAATTAGATTATTCCGATCCGTCAGTTTGTAAATCTGGCTGTTAACTGGATTAAACACGAGGCTGGAAATCCTCTGACGGACCCAAAGCTGAGCTGCATGTGTACAAAGTGCTGACTGTGACTGACACAGCTTCGGTGGAGAACGCTGTCAAACATTTCATTCCAAAATCTCCCGGAGGTGTTCGGTTGGGTTGAGATCTGACGACTTTGAAGGCCATATTATATTATTCCCTCATTTTCATACTCATCAAACCATTCAGTGACTCATCTTGAAAGAGAGAAACTCCCATCTGGGCAGACAGAATTTATCATAAAGCTGATCACTAGGATATGCAGGAGTATGGATGACTCATCCTCCACTCTCCGTCTCTGTAGACCAGTATCTGGAAGGATCTCAAATATCTGTCTTTGTAATGAGTCACTATTTTGCTCTGGCCAGCTTGAAAAATTACAGTAACTTGGTCACCAGTGGGCTCCCTCCGGTTCTGAGAAGTGAATCCAAAACCTTGTGATTGACAGGTCTTACAACTTCAAAGACCCAGACACACTAACCCGACATCGGAGAACTAGCGGCGACAGAGACCGACCATTGAGTTGCCTCACGCCGCCTTTGTCTCGGCCAAAAAAGCTGCACTCGATACACGTCGCGACGATGACGGCCGACAGCCGACTACCGCGTACATTCTGCACCTGCGTGAGATGAAATAAGTCTCAGTCGCAGTGACTGGCAGGGCTCCATGAATGAATAAAGTACCATCTTTTAATTGTGGACTATTATTTACAACACTCTTCTTAACCTTTTTCTGTCTAAAATAAATCTAAATGACATGTATAATGAAATGAAATGGCCATTTTGAAAGGCAAACTCTAGGTAGAAAGAAAGAAAGGGCTGGCAGCAGCAGCAGACTGGTGTGGATGCCACAGGTGAGAGACACTCAGCAGTTCAGCTGCTGACGCGTCCAGTCTGGCATGGCCTTAATGCACACGCTGTGGAAACAAACTTCCCCTTTAGGGACAATGAAATCTATCACTTAGAGGCATAACGTTAATGCAAGATGGTTCTCACTGAAGTGCAACGGGGCAAGCAGCTAAATCCATTCTGAAGAAGAGATACAGGATCTGCATTCGGTATGTTTCTCCACTCATTTCTCCAGACTTTTCCTTTAATTTGTCATCTGTCTGTATGTCTCCATCAATCCACTATAGTGCTTGTTGCACTATGACATCCAGTAGAGACACCAGCAGGGCCTGAACAGCTCTCAGACTGGTCTAAAGGGTTTTTCCAGCTGTTTATTCACAGATGGTCTTCCTACTGAACTCTACATTTAAAGTTCCATCCCCTCATCTTTAGTCTATATAGTGTTTACACAGCTTTTAAAATCACCGTGTGCATGTGCGGGAAAAACGGCAATTCTAATGAACAGAGCAGGTGTTCGGCGTAGGATGCAGGATACAGGAAGGATAGCAGCCGTGTGTCCTGGCTTCAGGCTTCCTCCTCCACATCTGTGGACATGCATCCTTCTTCAACACCGAGCAGGAAACGGAAGTCTCAGCATTGTCTGCGTCCATGCCACTGCTAATTTAACTCTTTCTAAAGCAGTTCTTGGTTCGATGGATGCCTTTCAGCGTTAAGAAAACCAGACACTCCCTGTTAGTTGGAGGATAACGCTGGATAAATGACATCACCTTTTAGACCACTCCTATTCAGCCTTGACCATACTGTATCTGCCCGTCATGTTGTAGAAAAGAGGAAGAAAAAAGACAAAAATGAGCTCTTTGAAAGGTATTAAATTCCATAATAGATTGTCTTCCCAGCACAGAGGTGGTATGTAGGGGGGGATGCACAAATAAATCAATACAACAAAGTGGGCTGTGCAGGGAAGAGAGACAGCGGGCTGAAATATTAACCAAGCGCCATAGGAACACAAGCCAAAGCCTATGAAATGGAGAATCCATTATGGGGCAAGGCTGGAGTTGTCTGCGGAATTGGATTCAGCAACAGGAGGGAGGGGGCGTAATGCCCGTTCACCGGTTTTATTGAGAACTCATTGCACGGCAAAATTGAGAAGCCGTTGGTATCGATCAGCGACTGTGAGGACGCACACTTCCAAACAGGCTGCGTTTGCTCAAGGTATTTTTCTCTGTCCCCTTCAGGTGCTGGATGGAAGACACACACTTCCTCACTCCCTGTTTTTGTTCATATGTCCCGTTTCATCAATCCTTCCAAATTTCTCACCATGAACCTTTTTGTTTTTGCATCTTCTGTTGCTGACTTTCCATTCCTTCCTTCCACACTTTTTCTTGTTCTCGCTCCTTTCTTCTTCAGCCACATTTCATCTTTTACTCTTCCGCTCAGGGTGTCCGCAGGTTGCATCAAGCTACAGATAAAACGGGTTTCAAAGATGTTTCAGAGCCAATCAGAACAGAATGTGAGACCTGAATCTCTGTGACAGGGCTGCAGACCTTGTAAAAAGAATTTAAAAGAATACCAGATCATTCAGAGGAGCGTTGTGTGTCTCTTCCACTGTAGGCAGGTCGTCCAGTGCGTTTTATCTTGGTTGTAGAGATATTCTGGGTTTATAGGTTGTATTTCTTAGTTTGTTTTTTTCCATTTTTGGGGAAATTAACAAAATATGATTGTACATACTGTAAGAGGGCTCATAATAATCTGACATCTAGTGTTATTTTCCATTTTATTAGACTTTATTCTCGAAATCTCCGATTTTTTTTTTCCCTCAACGTGGCGTGGAGAGTTGTATTATGGTGGGAAGTCAGAGAAGTGGAAGTAAAAAAGTCTTCTCTGTCCGACAGAACCTCGGTGCATCTCACCGTCTACTGCACCATTTCAGCCCCCCCCCGATCCCCCGCCTTGATAATGACTTTGGAAATCCCCAGCCACAGCCACAGGTAATGCCGACACAGCTCTTCTGAGAGCACCTGAAAGCTGGAGTTGGTCTTGTAAAGTTAGATTGCACAGAGAGATGGAAGGTGAAGGAGAAGGAGAGCGAGTCAGAGATGAGATGGGGGTGGCGGTGGCGGTGGCCTCATTCACAGGAGGATGATTGTAGGGTAGCGTTGTTGCTGAGGTCAGGGAGAAAGCTCATCCCCGGGATTTATACCTGTATGATACTCCCACTACTCTACAGCAGGATTTGGGACTGCTCTCCTGAAATCTATTTTCTCCTTCTGTGTCTGCGGTTTAACGTGGTAGGATTGATAGATACCCACCTGGTTACAAGTCTTCCTTGCATATTTCTATTAATGATATCGGCTGTTGGTGAACACAGGTAACCTCATCCATCATCACTAGTTTTTCTGTGTCCGTCACAAACTAAGTCAATATACACAAGCCTTTAGCTACTGTGGGGCAACAATTGCATTAAAGGTAGGCCTACTGTTTGTAACTTCTTACACATATAAATTGGGTCGGAGTCCCATGCACGTTCGCGTGTGACTACGCTGTTCCAACACAAACTACGCAGAAGCACCAAAACCGCAAAGTTCTATCTAGTGAAGCCCGTCTGTTAAACAGTGTTAACTCTTCCTGCTCCAGCCTCCCGACCACAACAAAAAGACACAGGGGAGAGCGTAGCTTTGGTCTCCAGGGCCGGAGTCTCTGCTCCTCTGCTTGTCTTCACTCACACACCGCGCTCGTTCTCAGTCGCGCCACCTCTCAGGTGCATGCACGCACACTACACACTGCAGGAGGCAGAAGCAGAAAAACACAGTATCAGCATTGATTCATGGAGAGACCTTTGTCTGGTCAGCTAACATTACTGCCAAGCAGCTGAAATATAGAGTGATATTGTGCTTTTAGCTGACGTGTGTCTCCTCACTGTGTTGAGCGATGCTCCTTCATGTCTATGTAGAGCGAGCACAAGCGCCAGCAACAGGACGCTGACTTTAGTTGACTTAACGGCCACAGGTGAAGCTGTTAAAAAGACATTTCTGATTCATACAAACAGTCCATTTAATGCATTAACCCAGAAGTTACTCAGTACCACTAGAGCCACTCTGTGCCCCGCTGATAGAACCGTAGTAGTAGTAATAGTAGTACTACTAGTAGTAGTGTTAGTAAGTGTTGTACAATTCAATGGCAGGTGAGGGAAAATAAGTAGATATTCAGTCTCAATTTAAAACTCTCTGGTGTTTGACTCAGGCGCGGTAAAGTATTCCACAGCAGGATTATAAGAGAATACTTTATGATGCTCATTAATCCTCAGAATGAAGGGATTAACCTGCATGCTGTGGTCTGAGTGCACACGGAGGAAAGGAAGGACTGCCAGGTGAGGAGGTGCTAATCCACGATGAGCTCTGCAGGTAATCGGCAGCGGCTCGCTGTCTGACCAGGGAGCCGTGAAGGGAGGACAGAATCATTGTCATGTGTTCAAAATGTTGGCTTCAAGTACTGTACGAGTTTTAATGCTACAGAGACGAAGTCCTAAGGAGAGAGCGTGTTACAGACGACTGCATTTGAATGAGCAAATGTTTTCTTGGCCCTAATCATGATGTTCTGTTTTGTCTTTGGCAGAAGAAGTTGTGTAATAATAACAGCCAAGATCTAACCGTAGTTAAACAATGATCCTATCTGAGAGTCGGTATCTATCTTTGTTTTAAAGAAACACTAACAAACTGAAAAATGATCGCTGCACACTCACAAGAAAACGCAATCAGGATAGTAAATAAAATATCATATAATATAATTTAAGAAGAAAATGTAATTTTAAAACGCATTGTGTTCGTACAACAAAGAGTGTGTGTTTCAGTCTGTGGAATGGGTTAGGTGATGGGTTGAAGCGGAGCACTAATATAAATCATTTTAAAAAGCTATACAACAAAAGATCTTTTTAGGAGGTATATGGATGAGGAAGAGTTGTGTTAAGGGTTGGTTCATATTTCTTTTTTTTAACTCCGGATGAATATGTGGGTTGTAAATAAACTTGGGATGCTGTTCATATATTTAATCTGGGATGTAAATAAATCGGGGATAGTTTATATATTATATAATTCTATGATATATGAGTTAACAGAGGAGAAGTGAGAAATATAAGTTTTACTTCTACCTACTCCTTTTTGGACACTATTACTCTTGATTTGTTTATTATTTTGTATCTGTTTTTATCTATCTTTATGTTTGAAATAAAGTCATTCAGTCATTCATTAAGATGGTTTTGTTTTTGTAGTGCACGTATATTGCAGGCAAACCAATGCCATGAAGAGGATTCATCACAAACACAGTAGCATAAAACAAAACAGATTTTAAATTGATATTCAAATATCTACATAAACATATTGTGACTCTGAGGCCATAAACAGGCTTCCATTCACTGCTTATTTGTATTATGCAATACAGATGAGTAACTAAACAATTTCATGGAGACATAAATGATTATAGAATATAATAAACTTCACATCATTTGTCTGATATGATAACCCAACACTCTTTTGGAAAACATGGTATAAATTTGAGCAAACAAATGTTAAAATCCCAAATCACACAGTAACAGATGATACTAATTTCCATATTCGCCCTTTAAAGCTTTTGACTTTATGCTCTTTATGCTTTATTAAGAGTGACGCGGCACACGCTGCATCTCAATGACAATGCTCAGGCCATGTGTTGGTCCATCTGGCCATACGGCGCCACGCTTTGACTTCTTTAGATGAGATGATGGGCCTCATCTGACAAGGCAAGAAATGCACTCTTTACAACAGGGGCCAGTGCAAACAGGGGTCACATCCCTTTCACTCTTCCTCATCTCCGTTCTTCATTGCTGTCTGGGTCCAAGTTACGGCTGCAGCACAGGTCACTTCACTTTCATTCCCATTCATGTCAGGAAATGAATTGTAATTCAATCGGGTCTGCATATCCATCTTAACAAGCCAATTCATGTCGCACCGAGTCTGTATTTTTTCACAAATCGGGTGGAAAATCAGCTAACGGGATGAGATCATGCAAACCAAGTATTGGTTCTTTGAAGGTTTGGAGATGAGTGGTCACTCCATGTTGTCTCTTTAAGTGAAACTACATTTTATGACTCAATACGAGAGTAAATACATTTAGTGTGCACAGTTTCGGTGGATGTTGAGAAGGGGATTTCATGTAATTGAATGTAATTCCTCAGCCTTGATGAGGTATTTCCTCAATATCTAAAAGAATTTGAGAAGAATTTAAATTGCACCGTTTTGTTGTTCTCTGTGGTCTGTGGCCATGATAGAAAAACAAACCCAGTAACAGTGTATGTGAGCAAAGGGAGGGGCTGTGAGATATGGTGAGATTAGATAAGAAGTTAATAGAACCACAGAGAGGGTCTCATTGTAGTTTACGCAGCACTGTGCGGGTCAAATGAGATAATGAGATGAGATCAATGTGAATCTATTAGCATGACGTCCAAGCTATCAGGTAATACATTGCATAGATAGCCCGTGTGAGAAAGGCTTATTGTTGACGCAGTGGCACGCTTATATCCTATCACGAGCTGAGGTCAGAGTATGACAGCGTTTTGTGACTTTGAGGAGCTTGTAACTGGTTTTTGAAACCGTCTCAGTTTAATAGCGATGCCTCTTTACTGGAGACCATGTTTAAAACTTGACATGGAACTGGCCTGTTTTGACTGACTTTGGTGGCAGGAACTTGTAACTTGCTGAACAATGACTTCATCCCACCATTTATACCAGATATGGAAACATCCGCCTGCAAGAAATATGCGCTTTTACACACCAATACCAAATGACATTTAAAATCAGTGACTGGGGAAATAGAATTGCTTGACGCTGACTCGGATCACCGGCTTGATTCTCCTGCATTCCAGCGCTCACCTTCCTGTATGAGGACTGATGGATTATCCAAGAACTGATCGCAGAGATTGATCCCTCTT
Source organism: Sebastes fasciatus (assembly GCF_043250625.1). Lineage (NCBI taxonomy): Eukaryota > Metazoa > Chordata > Actinopteri > Perciformes > Sebastidae > Sebastes > Sebastes fasciatus. The sequence goes on along the minus strand of NC_133810.1, from coordinate 31,295,842 downwards.
TGTGGCAATCAATCTCTCTTATTCTCCTCTCCCTCCCCATCCTGTCACTCTCTCTGTCTCCCAGTCTGGGAATGAAAGGTTGGATGGGTGCTGGACTTGTTTTCTCTTCCATGCAGCCCTAATGTGCCACTATCTTCTCTCATTCCTATAGTCAACCAGGTGCCAGGTGGTCTCAGATCACAAGGGTCAGGATGCTGCGTATAGTCAAGACGGCTAAAAGTGGACAAACAGTCCATTACGTGTTTACAGCACAGTGACAGATCCTGTCTGGGGTTTTATATTCCACTGTCTCTATTAAATAATCTAGTGTTTCATGATTGACTTCTTTTCTCTTGGCGCTCTGCCGTCGTGGTTCGAGCCAGCCGAGCTGAGCCGAGATCAATTCTCATGTTAATGCATTACTTCTGATTGGCAGAGAAGACTGGCTGTTGGCTCAACTGTAGCGTTACAGCGCTATGGTACACCAACATGCTAATGATAGGGTGGAGAAGGCTATTGGAAAACGTCTGAGAGAAGACTGAAGAACTGCAGAAGGTGAATCTATTTCTGTCTGTTACAGTTGGTATATCAGCAATGTGTAAAATGTGGCCAGAGGTTCAAAATGCGGTCAGCTGCAGTAAATGTGAAATATAGTGCAAAGGTGGGATTATTTAATACATCACACTGAAAACAGTCATTGTTCAGGTCTTCATTTTAAGAGCACAATCATTCCACGCAGTCGTTGTAATTGTGTGTGAATCGAGACAGTCAAGAGGTCCCGTCCTGTTATTTCTGTTATCTGCCTGCCTGATAGTCTGCTGCTTGGAGAATGGCTGTTGTCGGGCTATCATAAGTTGCTTATCAGAGCTGCATTGAATTGAAATGAACCACAGTGCCACCAAAGCCATAAATACAGACACACACGGGGCTCCCTGCAGGCTTTGATTGTGGCTTGCTTGAAGGGAGCCTAAAGGGTTAATGCCTTTTGCATGTGATGGCCAGAGGAGAGGTGGCGAAAGGTCATTCCTTTTTGGTGGCAGCTCATCAGCCGGCCCTGCAGGAATACACACACAGGTAACATAAAGTGCACTAACGGAAGCAGAGTAAATGAGTTCAAACATTCTGTTATTGGCTGTTCTTAAGATTTGTTTTTATTATGAACAGTATTCATCAGATATTGGTGAGCTTGGTTTTTTTTTTATATGTACTGAGGCTGAATTTCCAATATTCTCTAACACTGGACTGATTTTCACCTCATAAGATATTCACAAATGGCCAAAATGTGGATGTCAATCTTTAAATAATTACATCTAGAAGACTTAAATCTGCAGCAGAGAGACACTGTAAAGAGATGGATGTTAAGTACTGAAGTGAGGCAACAAACCGTCGTCGTTGTCTGTTCTTATAATTCACCGGTTGGACAAATGCACGACGCGACAATGCAAATGGACAGTTTACTTCCAGATGAGGAGCTTCCCATAAATGAAAATTATAATCATACATCAAATTGTGAATTGCATAGTACACATGCTACTTAACTGCTCATCCATGTACATATTGGAAAAGTTAAACAGCATATTTCTATTTAAATGATATTGTTGATAAGTGCTAGGTTTTTTTTCCCGCATAGACGGAACCCACTTGTTGGACCTGCTGTCACCAGGTAACGGCTAATTTGTTATTCATGAAAAAGCCACTTGTATAAAGCCGCCCTCAGCTGCAGCAGCAGCTAAATTGCCCAATTACGCTAATGGAAGACCATCTCTTTGTTCACAGCGGCCATATTGGCGCTGATGGAGGTGATGGCGGCGGGAGCATGTGGGAGGTAAAAAAGTAAAGAAAACAAATGTACGTGAGGAGAGACACACACGGCAATTTTATTGATGTCTGTGTTGGACGAAGGCTTCAGAGGGGGTTTAAGATTGGACTAAATTACTGTTGGTGTGTTTGAAGTGGTCTGGCAGCGGCGGCGGTAGATCGGAGAGACGCTGGGGGTTCGGATGAAGTGCAAAATGTCACCAAAGCAGCTGGAGAGGGCTAATGAGGCTAGCAGGGGTTACTGTCTCCATCAATGCCTCTCTGAGACTGGGTCGGCTAAAAACTGAAGGAAATCATCTGGAATTAAAACCAGCGGCGCTCTCTGGGTCAGCCTCACAGCTCTCTCTGGGTCAGCCTCACAGCTCTCTCTGGGTCATCCTCACAGCTCTCTCTGGGTCAGCCTCACAGCTCTCTCTGGGTCAGCCTCACAGCTCTCTCTGGGTCAGCCTCACAGCTCTCTCTGGGTCAGCCTCACAGCTCTCTCTGGGTCAGCCTCACAGCTCTCTCTGGGTCAGCCTCACAGCTCTCTCTGGGTCAGCCTCACAGCTCTCTCTGGGTCAGCCTCACAGCTCTCTCTGGGTCAGCCTCACAGCTCTCTCTGGGTCAATCTCACAGCTCTCTCTGGGTCAGCCTCACAGCTCTCTCTGGGTCAGCCTCACAGCTCTCTCTGGGTCAGCCTCACAGCTCTCTCTGGGTCAGCCTCACAGCTCTCTCTGGGTCAGCCTCACAGCTCTCTCTGGGTCAACCTCACAGCTCTCTCTGGGTCAGCCTCACAGCTCTCTCTGGGTCATCCTCACAGCGCTCTCTGGGTCAATCTCACAGCTCTCTCTGGGTCAACCTCACAGCTCTCTCTGGGTCAGCCTCACAGCTCTCTCTGGGTCAGCCTCACAGCTCTCTCTGGGTCAATCTCACAGCTCTCTCTGGGTCAATCTCACAGCTCTCTCTGGGTCAGCCTCACAGCTCTCTCTGGGTCAGCCTCACAGCTCTCTCTGGGTCAGCCTCACAGCTCTCTCTGGGTCAATCTCACAGCTCTCTCTGGGTCAGCCTCACAGCTCTCTCTGGGTCAGCCTCACAGCTCTCTCTGGGTCAGCCTCACAGCTCTCTCTCTCTCTCCACGTTCATTCTTCCACCATCCAATCGTTCCCCCCCCCCTCGTGCTGTGGCTTTAAAGAAGACCTCTGTTGACCTCATCCCTGTGCGTCCTGCTGTCTGCTGCTACAAAAGACTATTTTGCAGATATTAACATGGTAATGATTGGAGAGGGGCTCCACAGGCGCTCTTCTCTATGGAGGACGGAACGTGCCAAAATAAAAAATAAATGACTCCATATATAAATAAATAAATATGTCATTAAATGTAACAAAAATAATGTTAAAATAGCCATTGATTAAATGATCAAATGTGACATATAGCTAGCTAACTGCAGCAGGCCGACGACCCGCTGTACAGAGCCGGGAATGAAGACTGGAGTGCAGCTAGCTGGCTAGCATGTAGTCAATAGATCTAATGCACTCTGACCCCATGACGACACACCATGAGTGACAGACCCCTAATTTGCATAATGAGGCAGAAATACATAAAGAAATGTATTCAGAAAATAATACAGAAATAAATAATTTTGGGGAAATAAATAAGGGGTGAAATTCAAAGGGAAAATTGTGCTTAAATAAATAACTACATACATTTAAAAATAAATATAAAATAAATAAAAAATAAAAATAAAAAAAATAAACGTATAAATAAATAAAAGGGAAAATTAAACAAGAGTAAATGCATAAGGGAATAAATAAATAAAGAAGCAAATTAAAACAGAAATAGCAATTTGTCACATTTTGTCAATAAATTAATGGTTGCATTTATTTTTAATATTATTTTTGCAACACTTAATGACATATTTGTTCCTTTTTTCATTTATTTATTCATTTATTCATTTATTTTCGATTTTGGCAAGCTCCATCCTCCATAACTGTCGAGGGGAAGCAAATGAAAGGCTACCTGCTGAGCCTTGATGTACGTGAGGCTCCGCTGTGTAGCTTGCATGCGTGTGTGTGCTTGTTTGTATGTGTGTATGTGAGAGAGAGAAAGAGCCAGAAGAACCTTTAGTTACTTTATGTAGACATTTTTCAAGTCTATCTTAATACAAAACTCACATGCCCATGTGTACATTTAAACATATTCCTCCTGTCCCTACTGGCTGTGCAGAGATCCCTTCCTAACGCAACACAAATCTCTTCACACATACATAAGAAAACAATGAATAACTTCCATCTCTTCCATTAGAATAACGTAAGGACGGGATTCTCTCAGGGCCAGATGTAACGTAGACTATGTTGCCTACACTAACCATGTTCTGTACAGATGACATGTTTTTGCTGCTCGCTGAATATAAGTACTTTCAGGTCATGAATAAAATGTATATGTATCTTCAGTTCCCCGTCTTTCATTGACCTCCACCATGCCCGGAGGGGAAGCTCCGGTCCCGACTGCAGCTAGAGCCGAGGGTCGAGGACTAGAGCAGTGAAAATGTACATTTTGACTTAATTTATGCTTCTCGCAGTACTGTAGTCTGAAAGAAATGAGTATTATGCTATCACAAGTTGTTAAATATATTACCCTTTGTTGAATAAATGCTTTCAAATGTGCATTGTTTAACATCAATGGTGCACGATGACTGCTTGCAGCTGCATCAGCAAGTCTGTTTGCATGTAAACCTGTGCGCAATGTGGACGTTACAGCAGTGTTTTTTAATAAAGGGTATATTTTGACATTTTACATTTTCATTAAAGCTGCAGTAGGCAGAATATTTTTGGCATCATCGGGCAAAAATCCCATAATAACCTTTCAGCATATTGTTATTCAAGTGTTGTGAGAGAGACTTCTGCCCCTCCTCATGGCTCTGTTTTCAGGCTTTAGAACATCTAGCCCGTGACGGGAGACTTTGACCAATCACAGGTCATTTCAGAGAGAGAGAGCGTTCCTATCGGCTGTGCTCGGTGCTTGGAATTTCCTCAACTTGATCTCAACATGGAATTATGGAATTAAATCTCTCGTTATGCTGGGGACCCCGTGCTATCACTGATTTCTAGATTGAGTAGGCAGTGATCATCCAGCCATTCAACCCTCATCTCCATACTCAACCACAGTACGCAACATATGGCAGAACATAATAGCAAACATGCACCGTTTGACCCGTACATGCATTGTGACATTTTGATTGCAGTGTGAGAGCTACAACCTTAACAAGCTTGTAATACAGAGGTACGAGTCCACACGCACACGATGACAGGAAGGGATTTATTAAATAAATAAGATGAAAATGAACAAAAACAAACAGACGCACCACTTAAAGTTTCCTCCCAATCTGCCACCAGCTCCTCGAGTGTCTAAATGAAGAAATGACAATCCTGGAGTAGCTTCACCACACTTGCCATAATGCTTCATAATTGGCAAGAATACCAACGGGCCTCATGTGACAGCTGTTCTCTTCATTAACATTCCCCGCTCATGTTGGTTTAATATCGTCCCAGAGCTGTGATGGCGATCCACCGCGCAGCCGCCGTGACGTCCAGGCCTCTGCTTTTTATGGCTACTGCTGCTCAGCACATGAAATCCAATTAAGGCAATGAAATCAAATCAAGGCGGCTACATCTGGATATGCAAATTTCTGACTGGTTCGCTGCTAAGATCTAATTCTTTCCCAAAGGTCATTTTTTGACACGCCAGTAGCGTGTTAATGTTACAGGTCTCCAGCGCCGCGCCGCGCCCCCCCCTTATCTCCGGGGACATCTTTGTGGGAAGTAATTTGGCAAAGCTATGGGTTTTTATTGGCTAAATTTCAATTAAAAACCATTACAACCTGTTTTGGTTAATTGAATAACATAAACGACCGTTGTGCGTACATCAGCGTGTGGTCGCACATATGGCAGCTTGGTGTGCGTTACGACAGGCATCAGGAAAAGAAAAAATGATTTGCATATATCCTCAAGTCATATCAGTTCTTATTCACCTAGATGAGTCTAAGGCGGCTCATGTTGCTTGTAAGCGGCTGTGGTGATTTGTACTTTTCATTGTGCACATGCTCATTTTGGTCTATCATTTTAGATGGAAAATAGATAGAGGTATGTGCTTATTCTGTGACCACGTGGACAGACATATAGAGGACACTAACTCCTGTTTCTTTTGAATCCAAACTCACCAAAATAGTAAAACACCTCGGTGTAGTTCCAGGCTTCAGTCACTATCATCCCCCTTCAGGAGAGACAGACAGGAGAAGAGGAGGCCCCGTAAGAATGAAATATGAATGCCTTCTCTCCTGGTCGCTGGCCTTACAAGGTCATCTGCTCGCTTTTCATTGTTGGAAAACAGCCTGAGGGGCTGAGGCACTTGAAACCGGAGAGATTTCCACCTTGTCCTCACACAAATTAAAGCGAAGGAGCCATGACTCTTTGTTGCGTGACCTCGGTGCACATTGTTACCTGCAGGAACGGAGGGAGGGGGAAGAAGGAAGGGACGGACGCAGAGGGAGAGATTTACTTGTGAGACAAACGAGAGCTTTACCTTCATTTATTTGCTCCTGTGTGTGTCTCTGCGACATGGCTGTCATACATGAGGTGTGTGTGTGTGTGTGTGAGAGGGAGGCGTTCTGTGCGTTGGGGTGTTTTATGTGAGTCGTCTCCCTCGTGTTGAAGGACAGACACAATCAATAGAAGCAATCAATGTTGCATGAAGGCTGAAGGGAAGGCAGTTGCTGAGGCATTTTTCTCTGCTGTGCTCCACACACACACACACACTTACAGTAACATGTCTGTACACAGGCAGCCGTTCTTCATGTTCACATCTACAGCCGCAAACGTCTTTGGGAGGACGCTCGCATTTTGCTTTTGTATCTAACTACAGCCATTTCCTTTCATTTCTGTCCCACGCTGCCTTTCATCCTCGCTACCTGTGTGCACACAGGAAGATAACCCAAAGCCAGCAGCTGATTACAGCACAGGGAACGCGGCCTAGTGTTGTTCTGCCGCTCTACCGCTGCCAGCTGTGATGTGTCCAGCACCGCGGCAGTGGACAGGATTATAGCTAAACAAGCAGGCAGAGTAAAGATTGCTGTCATGTAATGCTCATCTCATTATGGATAGCACATTTTATTCCTGTAAAAGTCGTCGAAGATGAAGAACACAGAGTTCTGAAATGTGCAGAGCCTTGTGAATAAAAGAGAAAACAGCATTTTTTATAACTGCTCACTTCACATCAAGGAGGCATGCAGAGATGCTTTTACCTCTGCCAAGTATGTGCAGTTCTTTACATTTGTTCTCTTGATAAAAGAAAATGTTACCCATAACTCATAACTCTGCACAAAGAAATCAGATGGAGAGAAATGTCTTTCAATTTCTCTTTTCTGCCTCATAATGTAAATCCAGGTCTACGGGTTCAGAGAAGCTTGAAGGGAGAATCAGCGTCAGATAAAGCAGTTTGAAACGGTAATGTTTGTTTGTAATGTTTAAAAGACTAAGGCTGTCATCGCACATTTATCTGTGCAAAATGTACCTTAAAAGGAGATTTGTCAAGTATTTAATCCTCTTATCAACAGAGAAATATGCTGCTTTATGCAAATGTATGGATATATTTATTATTGGAAATCAATTAACTACACAGATATTGATCCAGAAACCCTCACAGGTACTGCATTCAGCATAAAACAATATGCTCACATCATAACATGGCAAACTGCAGCCCAACAGGCAACAACAGCTGTCAGTGTGTCAGTGTGCTGACTTGACTATGACTTGCCCCAAACTGCATGTGATGATCATAAAGTGGGCATGTCTGTAAAGGGGAGACTTGTGGGTACCCATAGAACCCATTTACATTCACTGATCTGGAGGTCAGAGGTCAAGGGACCCCTTTGAACATGGACATGACAGTTTGGAGCGTTATTTAACCTCCTTCATGACCAGCTAGTCTGACCTGGTTGGTACCGATGGATTCATCAGGTTTTCTAATTTCATATGATACCAGTTAACTTTGACAGCCTAAGTGCCAATAAGTAATTGTTTGCTTTAAGTAAAGTGCAAATTGATTCATGGTTTTGTGTTCTTGCATGGATTTAATGATATTTTTCACTTTATTAAGTATCTAATGGCCACTAACATATAATCACATTATAATGCATTATAACAGTGATTATAAAAATATTATAAAGTATTACAGCCAAGGGAATTATAATGGACTTGGACTTGGACTTGGACTTATATAGCGCTTTTCTAGTCTTCCGACCACTCAAAGCGCTTTACACTACATGTCAGTATTCACCCATTCACACACACATTCATACACTGATGGCAGAGGCTACTAAGGTGCCAACTTTGCCCATCAGGATTTAATCTAAATACGGATTCACACACCGATGGCTATGCCTCCGGGAGCAATTTGGGGTTAAGTGTCTTGCTCAAGGACACATCGACATGTGACCCGGAGCAGCCGGGGATCGAACCACCGACCTTCCGATTGGTGGACAACCTGCTCTACCCTCTGAGCCACAGCCGCCCATAATGCATTATGATCCTCGCAAGAGAAAATGCCAGTGAGTGAAAAGTAATTGATATTTGATCGTATAAATCATTATAAAATGCTTTATAATGTGTCATGATTATTGTTACAAAGCATTATGGATATTAATGAGTTCTTATAACTATAACTATACAGTGCTATAAGCAGATTATAACACGTAAGTATGTTTATAATGCATTACAGGCATGGGCGTCATAGAAAGTGTTATGTTACTCTCCGTACTCGACAGTTTGATTTGACTCGTTCATCTAAACTGATGCATGTCTGAGGTCATACTGGAGGTTTAAACACGCTGTAAACAGCAGGGGTTGATGGGAGAAGAGGAACACACTGAAACAGACATGGCATTACAGCATGAGGACACTCTCCTCTCAAAGTGTTTATCCACTAAAGATGGAAAACAGAAACAACTCGGACCTCTGTCTGTTTGAAAATGTGACGGGACACCTTGAATAACTCACAAGTTGAGCTGTTATCGACTACAACATTCATTTCGATCAAAAGCTATATTACATTTGGCACATCATCAACAAACATCATGTTTTGACTTGATAAAATAACCAATGGCATTGCCACAATATGTTTCTGCATGCATTAATTGAAGTGCAGATTGAGTTCATTTCAGCAAAGTGAAACAGTAGAGAAATCAAAACTCTGAACATCCGATGGGGTGACGACTATGAGGCTTTTTCGAGTTTACAATCACATCTGTGGCCTTTCACGACACTGAGCTCTTCAGTTTTTCCACATTCCCAGACAAATGATACTCGAAGCTTACTTCCACTCACTCCCACGTAATTAACACATTTTGTACCACGCTGGCGTTCCACATTCCAAACCACTTCAGGCAATGTGCCCGTGCAATTTTAGACCGACGCGAGCGGAGGCGGTGAAGGGAAGAGCTTTGTGAGACAGCTCTCTGATGTGCTGCAGAGCGTTTTTGCAGAGCTTTATTAGATTTAGTCGGAGTGTACAGGCTGTGTGGAAACGGGCTGCTTGCTGAGCTCAACGTCGGCGCCGCCTCCCCTCAACAAGCATGACATCCACCTCGTCTCGGAACATCCCGACACTGAACAATCGGCCCTCCCACTACTTGGCATGTTTTGTCGGGCGTTTATTTTGTCAGAACTTAATTGTCTGGCTTTTTTCCGACTAATGTTTTGAACAATTGGCTGCAAAGGAGTGAATTTCTTTGGTGAATGTAGAAGGCACCATCCCTTGCTGTTACATCTCACAGCAGTAGCTGAGTCCACTGTGAGCTGACTGAGCTGTTGCCTGATGGGATCAAAAGACATTTGAATTTCCTCAGAGGTAGAAATCTATTCCACCGAAAAAGCCTTTAGTGTTGTAAAAAGTCTTTTTGTAAGGTTTGGTTTGATTAGGAACAGTCCAGGCTGGGGATTTGAGTTTGAGGCCACAAGGACAACAGGACCACTCATGTCAATCTGCAGCAGGTCTCAAACTTTCTCATTTTACAGCTAAACAGTACTCTATAAGATGACCGTTGGTCGGAGTTTGTGAGTGATTGACAGACGGCAACTTCCAAAATTAATGTCGAGCCATTGTGCTTTTATTTCTCTTCCAATGCAGTGCTGTATTCATATTTTTAGTGACTACAGACACATAATATGTGTCTGGTGTCAGGAGCAGAACTTGAAACACGGTAGTGTGAACTTCTTCTCCTGAAATATGATATTTCATCTAACCATAAAGCAAATAATCTCTGTCTGCATGTGTCTGTCTGTCCTTTGCGTATCTTGAGAACCGTTCATCTGATCTACTTCACACTTGGCAGGTGTATTGCTGGTGTCAAGTTTGGTGCAATGTGGACACACGACACGGCCAGTATTAATAAACTTTGAATAAATAAGGGCGGGGCTTCAGGGTTCTGCAGACTGAGTCGAGCATGTGGTCTTTGACGGGCCTTTACAGGCCGCGGCTGCAGTTCCCTTTTGCTGCTGGATGCTGGATATACTAATATTACAACAGAACTCTTCTTCACTTCCCTGAAGTCAACTAGTGATAAGGGGTTCTCGACAATGTTGCTAAGCAGCACTTCCAGGTATCAAGCAATACTACACTGGTATATGATCATTTCAAGAATGATTCCCCACTTAAAACTATCAAATATTAGAGGCAAACATGTTCAATCACTGGACGAAGGATGGGATGCTTCAGTGTTGCTGTCTGCTGTTGACTTTTGTGTTTTCTTCTCTTCTATCCCTCTTTGCAAACCTCATGGTGCAACTATTCTAAACAGTGCTCATAGTGAAAATGCACTCATGGTGATGTGCAATGCGTTGGATATAAGTTTTCACCCCTTGGCTTATATTATGTGCTTCAGTCTGAGACGACACATCAAGCCAGTAAAATCAGTGGTGGAGGTATACAGTTGTAGGGGAAACAAAGGGGAGTGGGGCGTGTTGTGAAAAAGATAATTGCATCTTTTAATTGAATCCCAGGAGCATTGAAATGCTCGAAGGGTGATTGGAATCAAACCTCCCTCAGCCTTTGTCTTCCCTCTTCCAGACAACGAGAGCAAAGCATTCTGGGATGTGATCATCCGAGAGGTTGTCAGACCCCCAGAATATTTCTGTCTCTCTCCTTTGCCCTCTTCGTTGTGATCTCCCTCAGTTCACGACTCTTTTCTCCCTTGTGATCCCGTCTGTCGTTCTCCCTCCTCTCGTCTCTCCACCAGTGTGTGTGAGTGCATCCCTTTGTTGTTTACTCGTCTGCGTCGTCATGTCCCGATCTATCGCAGAGCAACAAGTCAAACTGCCTCTTCAGATTCTCCTCTCCTCCGTTTCTCTTGTCTTTTCCTTCCTCCCGTCGCAGTGTTTCCTTCCCCCCTTCAGCTTCTCTCTTTCTCCTCCCTACTCAGTTCAGGCCTAATTAGCGAGATTCATCTGTGATCAATAGACCCCCCTCATGGGAGCACAAGAGGCAGCGGCTGTGTGCGTCTCCGCGTGTGCACATGCATGCAGAGTGGCGTGTCAAAGGGTTATATGTGTAGAACCTGCTTAGCAAACAGATACTGTATTCATGCACACACACACACCTTTGTTCTTGGCAAATATCCTGCTTTTAACTCCACACACAACTTTATTTATGCACATACCATCCACGACGAAACAGATTACAGTGACTTCAGTTCATGTCTGTGTCAGCTATTAACATGTAATATATTTACTATTAATTATCCATCACTGTTACCACCAATTGGCTCAGTGTTTGCAGGGCAAACTTGTGCTGATACCATCGACCAGCCGATTAGACTGTTGTCAGGGATACAAAACAGAGGGTTTTAACCCAGGACACCGGAGTTTACATCCTATGTGAAACCAACAATGTGTAGATGTCTCTGTGTTTGTAGTTATTTTAACCCAAAACACAATGTTTTCCCTTAAACGTAACTGTTTTTTTGCCTAAACCTAAAGAAGTTGCAGTTTAATTGCCTAAAACTAAATAAGTTGTAGTTTTGTTGCCTAAACCTAAATAAGTTAGTTTTGTTGCATTAACCTAAAGAAGTTGTAGTTTTGTTGCCTAAACCTAAAGAAGTTGTAGTTTTGTTGCCTAAATCTAAAGAAGTTGTAGTTTTGATGCCTAAACACAAAGAAGTTGTAGTTTTGTTGCCTAAACCTTAAGAAGTTGTAGTTTTGTTGCCTAAACCTAAAGAAGTTGTAGTTTTGTTGCCTAAACCTAAAGAAGTTTTAGTGTTGTTGCCTAAACCCAAAGAAGTTGTAGTGTTGTTGCCTAAACCTAAAGAAGTTGCAGTTTTGTTGCATAAACCTAAAGAAGTTGTAATTTTGTTGCCTAAACCTAAAGAAGTTGTAGTTTTGTTGCCTAAACCTAAAGAAGTTGTAGTTTTGTTGCCTAAACCTAAAGAAGTTTTAGTGTTGTTGCCTAAACCCAAAGAAGTTGTAGTGTTGTTGCCTAAACCCAAAGAAGTTGTAGTTTTGTTGCATAAACCTAAAGAAGTTGTAGTTTTGTTGCCTAAACCTAAAGAAGTTTTAGTGTTGTTGCCTAAACCTAAAGAAGTTTTAGTTTTGTTGCCTAAACCTAAATAAGTTGTAGTTTTGTTGCATAAACCTAAAGAAGTTGTAGTGTTGTTGCCTAAACCTAAAGAAGTTGCAGTTTTGTTGCATAAACCTAAAGAAGTTGTAATTTTGTTGCCTAAACCTAAAGAAGTTGTAGTTTTGTTGCCTAAACCTAAAGAAGTTTTAGTGTTGTTGCCTAAACCCAAAGAAGTTGTAGTGTTGTTGCCTAAACCCAAAGAAGTTGTAGTTTTGTTGCATAAACCTAAAGAAGTTGTAGTTTTGTTGCCTAAACCTAAAGAAGTTTTAGTGTTGTTGCCTAAACCTAAAGAAGTTTTAGTTTTGTTGCCTAAACCTAAATAAGTTGTAGTTTTGTTGCATAAACCTAAAGAAGTTGCAGTTTTGTTGCCTAAACCTAAATAAGTTGTAATTTTGTTCACTTTTACAACATAGTAAGCATAGTAGGCCTCTAATGACCCACATCTATGGTGCTATTAGTGACTGATAACGCCTATTTAAGCCTGATAACAGTCAAATCGGGTGCAAATAGACTGTAGTGGACGCTACGGTTTTTGAAGCCTTGAGTTCGGCTTTTTGGCCGTCGACATCTTGTTTTTTTGGAACCAGAAGTGACACAAGAGGGTGGAGCTACAACTGAATGCTGAATAAAACATTTTCAGGTAACCGAAATGTTACTTTGATGAACTTAAATCACACTGTGAAAGGGGTTAAAGTTCACCGGGGTAGCGACCTGTCAATCACAAGGTAGCCCTGCCCTAAAGCATCCCCTGCTTTATGGTCTGTCTGACTCTAAATGGGACCATAATTTACTAAATGAACATCATGCTGTATTGAAGAAGACTTGAAACTACAGATTGAGACCATAAACTCATGTTTACAATGTTTACTGAGGTAATAAATCAAGAGAGAATTAGGCTCATTTTCTCATAGACTTCTATACAACCAGACTTCTATACAACCAGAGGAGACGCCCCCTGCTGGCTGTTAGAGAGAATGCAAGTTTAAGACACTTCAGCATTATTGGCTTCACTTCTCAGACCCGGAGGTTGCCGCCTTGGTGATTTGTTGTGAAATATACTTGCTTAACTTCATAGAGCGATTAAGGCAGAAACAACAGCATGATAATGATGAAGCTATGAAGCTGGATATTTGGATCCATCCTTTGTTTATCCGGTAGCACTCTTGTGAACTTGCCAACGTGCTCTCTGCTGGCTCAGAGGAACTCAGTTGAGGAATGAGTTTGGCAGCTACAAATATATTCTATATTTTAGGTAGTCATGATTTGTGCTTATACAGCTTCAAATAAATTCATCCAAACAAAGCCTGCCACTCTCACCGTATCCATAATTAACAATACAGTTTTGCTAATTTCCCTTTTTAAAGCTGACGAGGGACAGACTCTGCCTCAAGGTCACAGCGGAGGCAGTGTATTAAAATTTAATGGCAGTCATACACAGATTTAAAGTGAGCAGTGCGGGGGAATTAAGCAGCCAAGGAAAATCATAAAAGGGAGGCAGTATCTACAGTAATGAGTCAGGAGTGAATGATGTGAACGTGTTTACGTGCTGAGAGCAGAGGGCCCAGGGCGGCGGACGGCCATCTGGGCCTTCCGGATTTGACAATTCCACGGAGCGCTGTGGCCACGGGCACATTCCCCTTTGCTGCTGTCAAAGAATGTGTGTGTTTGTGCATCACACGTGTATATGTGTCTCTGTCGTCGTCTATTTTCATGAAAAAAATCCCTCATAATCTTGTTGCAAAAACAACAGCCAATTAAAATAACTGCAATCTGTATGCATAAGCCTCAGCCAATTTATCCAGGGAGCCTCAGAACAAAGTACAAGGTTTCAATATGCAGTGAGTGTGTGTTGGGCTCGGCTGTGAGTAAGCGTTAGCTATGCACATTGTTGGGGAGACGGGAGTCAAACAAAGCTACAAGAACTCACCACTGTACGCGGGCTCCAGAGAATGCCGGTCCCAAACGACTCATTAACCGCTCTGGAATAAATTCAGCCCCAACTCAATTAGTGAGGAGGCTCGATATATATATATATTTAGTTATATAGCATCACATTTTACATTTAGACTGTTGAATATCATGCATGTGTATTGCATCTCTTTTGTTTCTAATTTATGTATTTGTTTTCGACCAGATGTGACATCACCTTCACATGTAATCCAGTGATTATCATCATTGTTTATCATATTTTATCCGCTATTATCCCCATCACATGATACCTGTCCTTATGTGTGTGTGTGTGTGTGTGCTGTTGCCTCGGTGCCCTGGCGTCTTTAGGCTGATTACTACAATGCCTGAAGGGAACACACCATTGTTTCTGTTATTTATGAGCTTCATATAATTGGGCTGAGAGCAGCGAGGCTCAGTCACATTTTGTGCTCCTGTTGGCTTAAGCACAGCACTCTGTCAGTATACCGCAGGCTATGTGTGCAATGTGAGGCTGTAATTAATGGTATTTATTTCACCATGTATAGATGCATGGTGTGACCAGCTGACTGTCACACGTGAACCCAATCTCTTGCTTTTGCAGCTTTATTTAGATATTGTAATAATAGTAGTATTGTGTATAGTAAATCGTTTTGCTCATTCCATTGGCGTTGATGACTGCATAAGTGGATGTCTCTGTTCAAGAAAGAGTCGTACAAGGCCTTACCTCGGCCACATGCATGCCTCGAATCAATACCAATGAATGAATAAATACCAGTATCCCAGTAAATTAAGACATTTCAGAGCCCTGGTCTCATTCTTTATTGTTGCCGTGTCCTGGAACACAGGGGAAATTATTAATATAAAGCCTCTAAAGTCAACAGCAGGATGGCAATAAGCATGATAAGCATTTAGTAATGAAAAACTCCAATCATTCTCTAGTTCCAGCTTCCAGCGTGACGATGCTTCCTTTTGTTTTATAACTTTGGATGTCTTTGGTTTTGGGACTGTTGGTCAGACAAAACATTTAAACTCTAGTCGAGGGAAATGTGATGACATTTTTGTAAGATGGTCCCTTGTAGTGATGAACCTAGAAGAGAATTATCACCTGACTCTGCAGCTCGCCTCAGCTTTATGGAGCTTTATAGTCAGTGTCAGCTTATTGTTTATCTGTCCAGCTGCAACTTTACTGTTCTGGTTCACTCTCAGCGCTCTCACAAGGCCACCATCAGCAGCAGGAGGCAGCTGTTTTCACTCTGAAACACTGACACATCATCACCTTTTAAGTTGATATGGAAGTCCAATATTCTCTCTCTTTTACGTTGGGAACCTCTGGCGTTGCTCATTCACAATTATTGACATGGCTTTATGAGTCATCATTGTTTGCAGCCTGAGAGGCCATGTTCAACACTGTGGTTTGAGTTTCCTCACCCAGCCTGGTTTTGGATATGTTGGAGCCCAGCTCGGTGACGCAGCCAGTCATACCCTAATGAGTTGTTGGCAGGCCGGCCCTGCTTCGCCCATCCAGAAAGAAAACACTGGCAGATAATTGGCCAATTTCATAGCTGGGATATTTTCTCTGGCTAGAAACTGTGAATTAACGAGCTGACCATCAAAATATCATGGGTCATTTCCGATGAAAACAAAGACAGAAGCTAATGATGCCTCAGCAGCGGGAGCTTCGATGGTGTCCGACAGGAGCCGCGCCGGCTGTTTTGACTGCATCACGAGTCACCTGCCGTTAGTCGAGTGAGAGGCTGTTGGTCTGTCTCATAACTATCAAATACATACATAATATTAACAGTGAGTGAGATTTAAATGTCTTCCTGTGTGTTTAAAACAAATATCTCTGGTGATAGTTTCATGATTATTTTGGCAGCTTCAAATGAGTGGTGGCTTTGACAAATCAATCAATTCAGCCCGGTCTCATTACCCGATCGTCAAATACCGACGCACAAGGCACCCTTTAGAGACGCACCGGGCTTTCAAATAACTCCATGTAAACCCATCCAAGGCAGTAATAGGCGCTGTTCAGACCTGGTACAAAACGGCTCCGATACCACTTCATGGCAGCGTGACGTTAACCTCTCGTCACCATCTTTCGGGTCCTATTGCATGCACTCACGGGGGTCGGGGTCTTAAATGTCAAAAGCTCCATTTGGATTAAGGCCTAATTCAGAATATCCAAATTGAATATGCTGTTATCCGATAATGTCATATTCTGAATAATATGAGTGTGCATGTAAACAGTCAAAACTAGAGTGAGTGAACAGCTCTCAACATGCAGCGGAGATCATCCAATGAAGCAGACAGACAGACAGGTTGGTTTTCACTTCTCCGCGCCCACACAACTTGGCCTCATGACATGTTCACAGTACGCCCTGCCATTTTCATTCCATCCTGCGAGTGTGATGTGGAAACGATAAGGACGGGAATTGCAGTTGACGCACGCTGGCATTCAAAACCTCTTCTTACGCATCCATTTGTCTGCAGATGTACAGTATATGCTGTTATTGACACTGACCTTTCTTACCGGCAGGAGTGGTGTACACTGAGGGCTTCTTTTCCCTCCATTAGTGTCTAACAAACAGCGCTTACAAGTCCTGTTGACATTCCAGTTTTAATCTCTTATCTCTTTTGAGTCTCTTATTGTATTGTCATGTGTTGCCCACGAAGCATTTCAAGTGCACACAATTCAAGCAGTAATGTGAAATGTTGATTTAAGCTTATTTATGGTTTTATTGGTGAATAATCTTCTATCTTGATCTCATCTTACTATCACTCTCATAAAAACTGTCCTCATGATGAACCAGTTTGAGGGCATGCCTCAGAATGAGGAAAGATTTAACTGGAAGATCCTCATCAAACTGTTTAACCTCCTATAACATCCATCCTTATCTACACTCACTTTGTTTCCTACGTGATCTGCACAGCATGTTTCCACTTCCTTGCAAGTCCAATTTATGGGATCCAACATGCAGATTTTCTAACTCAGCGTGAGTTCTGCCTCATAAATGTTAACCAGACTCAGTAAGGAACTGAAGTGCATGACCTTTCTATAGGAAGCCTTCTTTTTTTTTTTTTTACATTAAATCATGACCAAATTATGTTTTGAGTCATAAAATTGCTTTAAAGATTTAATTGGATTATTGTAGTAAAATGTCTGTCTGCTGCTCTGGTGAACCCCGTCTGCCCTTCTGGAACACAGACTGAATATGGACACACTGGCATGACCTACGGATGGGTCATGAATTTCTATTTTATGAATAGTAATTCAATTATAAAAAAATCTACTAGTTTATACGACCATCGTCCTGTCTTAAACAATATACATATGTACCCCTGTTTTAACCGTCACAGGCGCTGGTAGTAATGCTACTACCTGTAAAACATGTGTGGCACGTTGCACGTTGTCTTTCCACCGGCGTCTCCCACTGTTCCAACAATATGGCTGAAATAAGCTCTTATTCCGTAGCGTTAGATGGGAAAATGTTGTTTTCCCCCCACTGTCCAATAGTATTTTTGCTTGGAATGCACATCCCTAGCATGACCTTAGCTACAGGACTCAGGAGGAGGTAAAGGGGTGTAAATAATGTGCAACAACAGTTGCTTGAACAGCTGTAAGGTTGATTCATATCAGTTGTGTGTGTGTTCATTGAAGATGCTGTTCTCAGCTACTTCCAACGCTGCACAACGTCCACCTCTATACGAGCTGCTTCCTGACAGACTCCGGCCTTTGGCCTGTCCACCTGCTCTAAAGCTCAGTCAAACAGGTGTTCACACTCTGACAACCTTTTACACAGTCTGTTTAACTGCTGCAAATAGCTCATTATTACCTGCATTAGCTCTTTGTAGGCTCCTGTCTTGACATGAGTTGCTGAGTCGGAGCTGCTGTGCTGTGTAGGCATATACCGATCAAAGGCAGCTGTTGATGGCAAGTGTTTCTGGCCTGGCTAGCACTGTGACTATAGGGATGGCAATGTTGGTCTGTCGGTCGCTCCGCCACTTTGGTCCAAACTGAAATGTGTCAACAGCTACTGGATGGATTCCCGTGACATTCTGCACAGACATCCGTAGTCTGGACAATATGGTATTTGTAATATAAAAAAGGGGGAATTGGAAGAAAACATCCGTCAAAATGTTTAAAGTCTGAGTTTTTTTTATTATTTTGTGTATTGATGGGACAGATAGATAAGTCACTACTTAGTCAGATCCTAGTTTTGTATGAATTCAAAGGGAGCCGTGAGTGAAACCCAATGCTACAATACCGACCTGCACATGTGCTGAAACTGTTAAATGTGTAGGTTAGATAGATCAGGAGAACAAACAGATGGTAAAAAGAAAATGTGGGAGTGATCCTTCACATTGTCCAGTTTGGATTCTAGAAGCATCGGGGTTACTGTTTTCCATCAACAACAAAACAAAACAAGTGACACGTCCCCCGAGGGACGATGTCAGAGGACGGCGGCGACACTCATTGTTACACTTAATGCGTTAAACCTCCCACTCCCCCCCTGAACTCCAAATACAACCATTATTCACTCGTCGTGGTCCGACCTTGCGTGCGATCCTGTGATAGCTCTCATTCACCCAAACTTCAACCCAGCTGACTCCCTCGCTCTGAGCCTCGGGAGGCACCGTCACCGCGTGCTGCACGTTCTCCCTGGGGTCATGCCACATCCCCGGTCAGGCTGGAGATGTCATAAATAAAGAGAGACAGTGGAGAGAGAAAGAGAACAATGACCCCCACCCCCCTCTGTCTCTCTTCCCCCGTCAGCCACCGGGGACGTTGTAAATCAGAGAAACCTGAGCCGAGACCAAGGGAGTAAGGCAAGGAGACATTAAAGTGGGAACCTGGCTCTCTGGGAGCCGGGCCATTCCTGTCGTCGTTAGGGAGCGTGGGAGACAAAGGCAGGAAGAAATGATGATGAGGCGTGGGATGGAGGGAGAGAGAAGGGTGGGCGAGGATACACACTTTTTAGACGGACATATATAATGAAAACAGCAAATACGTGTGTGTAGTCCCTCTCGTGCTTTCTGTGTCACTCGCTCAGGTCATAAATCCAGGTTGGCTAGGTTTAGCTCTGACAGCGCTGCCGCTGGGAGACAAAGGTTATCCGGCAATAATTTTCAGCGAACAAGGGATTTTGATTTCTACCCTGCCAGGAGGGAGAGAGCCAAAATCATCTGGGAAGGGCTTTCATTCAGTGCAACACTGCCCAGCCCATATAGCCAAGCAATGTCCTTGCATTCACGGGGATAAAGCCATCCCTGACAATGGTGGGGGACGAATTGCTGATGGAGAGGGAAGAGGTTGAAGTGAGGCACTGATGAAAGGGATAATACAGAGAGTGTGTGTGATGGCTGAATGGTACCTTTGTGTGACTCACTGTCCTCCCATTTTCATACCAACCACAAGAACAAATCACACAAAAAAATGTCTTTTTAGGAATGAAAACATCCCACAAACTTATTCATTATTATTATTATTATTATTATTATTATTATTATTATTATTATTATTATTATTATATTACTTTACTTTATATTTAAAAGAGAGGAAGATTAATGTTCTGTCTGTTCTGTTTACCGAGGCTGTTAAGGGTGGTTTACTCAGTGCTACCTGGCTCTCACTGCTCACTGCTCACTGTCCCTCCGGCCCCTGCAGGTATCTCCTCTCTCAGAGGTAACTAAGCCTTGTGGAATGTTTCGCTGCCCCTCTCGCTGACCTCTGCGAGTGTTTGGACTTGGCTCTCACCCATCATCTCACATTTTCCCCTCGAGGTATAATGAGGCTTAACCCTGACAGCCTGCGGAGAGGGTCGTGGAGGGAAAGCCAATGCCACTTTTCGCCTGGACTCTTTACATTTCCTCAGCAGACAGACAGGGGAGGGGAGGTATGAAGGAGAGCGCCGCGAGGCATGGAATCGAACTCTGTGTAAAAAGAGAAAGCTCCTGGAGGGACCTTTAGAGCTGATTCACACACTAGAGCTGTAGAGGAGCTTCTATAGGACTGGTGAGAAATCACATTACATCGGTGGCTCTCACAACACGGTTGCCAGACTGGAAATAAATGGCATTGTACGTTTCTGCAAATCACATGCGATACCTTGAATCTCAACGTTTCTGATCTGTTTCTGTTTCTGAAAAACCTCCGACACGGG
Source organism: Sebastes fasciatus (assembly GCF_043250625.1). NCBI lineage: Eukaryota > Metazoa > Chordata > Actinopteri > Perciformes > Sebastidae > Sebastes > Sebastes fasciatus. Next base: position 31,275,314 of record NC_133810.1, on the reverse strand, counting down.
CAGACTAGAGCCGACGGTGCAGGACACATCGCAAAAACTAGGCCAACAGACGCCTAACGACGGCCGACCATCAGCTTGGAGTGTCGGGACCTTAAAGGTCTTTCAACAAATGACTGCATGTATGCACAGTCAGTGTCTCACTATTTACTGCCATCTCCTATTAAAATGAGAACATCTCTGCTCTGAGTGTTATTTTGCTTTATTAGATCCATTTTCTATACTACAAATGAGCCGGCTGTGTATATTCATAGTGTAATTACTTTCCCTTTCCCAATTTGCCAGACACCAACAGCTCCGTCCTAGAAATATAATGGGCTATTTTACATCCAACACAGCTAAAGTAATAACAGAATATTAGCTTACCTCTCAGCGGGGAGTCCGATGAGATGAGGTCAAATTCAATGCAGCAGACAGAAGCTTCTGGCATTTTTTTTTGTTCGCAATCAATGTGGAAAACATAGCATTGTGTGATCTGTGTATGTGTGTGATAATTGCTCCCTGGAAGTGGATATGATGAAACAAGGCGAATTATCGGGCTGCTATCTCCCCTCCGATTTCCATCTCACAGATGCTATCTTCATCTTTTTATTTCATGTGGCTTCCTCGTCACATGCCGGCTCGGTAGGAAAACAGCTTTTGCATGCAGTCCTAGATGACGAGGCTCTAGGTGAATAAACTCTTTGCATGCATATGCAATGAAATAATTACAATGCCTTCACCAGCAGGGAAACATGTTGACTGATCAATGCCTTTTCTTTAAGGCGCCTCAGGCAGGATACCTATAACCGCTAGGCTTGAATGGCTCCTGTCACACACCATAATAGCTTGTGTGAAAGGCCAGGGCTGCCTGTTAATGCCAGGTGAGAGCAGGGATGGAGCTGGAGGAGCTTGTCTGTGGAGCAGAGACAATTTTGTTCTGGCTCTCCGGCAGCTTTGTCAGAGTGTGTGTGTGTGTGTCGGAGGGAGGGAGGGCTGTAATTGCTGCCACTGCCCCCCCTCCTCCTCCTCTCCTCCCCTCCTCCCCAGAGCAGACTGGGAGAATTGGAAGAGTCATTTCATCTCTGAGGAAAAAGAGAGGATGGGAGCTCTGTGGGGTGGGGAAGCCGAGGAGGCTAAATTACAGAGCAGCACGGCGTGGCGGCCGCTTGTGTACTCTGACCCTCCGTCCTGACTCCACTTGGAGCCCAAGAAGAACAAGGCTGTTTCGAAGAAGATGCACATCTTCTGCCAGAAACGACATGGGGTGTGCACAATAACGTCCTGTACAATATCATGCAGCCGTGCAATACATATTACCTTGTTGTTAAGGTGTCCAACAGTTTAAAACGATGAAACTACAACCTGTAGATTCAAAAAATGACCAAGGCGCTGAATCAACACGTTTTTACAAAGGTGTTATCTCGGCTGCTGTATCAGGGTAGAGATTACTATTATTGCACCGACCTTCACTGCTCTCTTCTGTTTGCTTGTAAGTTTGAGATTGTGACATTCAAATTTAAGGTTGTAAGTTACACTTTCAATGGCTTCTACGGTCCCATTATACGCTCGCCATCGCCAGATGTTGCTTGTGAGGTAAACGTGAACATAGGTTGTTTTAAATGGCGAGTCCGTCTGCGTTCTTTTTCCGGGTTTTTCAAATGGAAATGTCCACTCAGCCGTTAGCAAAAAGCAGAGACGCAGGTTACCAAAGGAAGCTAATCAGAGGGTTATAACGGCTTCAGTTTCGAGGTAAAGTGTTGTGGACGGGAGCAGCAGAAAAACAGATTTTAGCCACCTTAAAAAAATCAATATCAGTGTACGCTATATTTAGAATATCTTCACCACTTACCTCGCCACCAGACAGCCCTTTCTGACGGGGAACTGAAGACGTTATCTATGCTCTCTTCAAAGCCACCAGACTCCATTCACAAAACAGTCATTTTCCCTCTCAGAACACAGGAGTAGCTGGTCTACAGCTGCATCGACCGGTTAGTTAGTTTGTGTTATTGTGTGACTTTCTGATCTGAACTAACGTGGCGTCCACAGATGTACGTCGCTTAGCTTCCTGTCTGCTTCTCCAAACAGGGAGCACGCTGACCACCGTCTAACTTACTGAATGTAATACACTGACTATAAGGATGCACATATTTATATATTGTATATGTAGCACAGTTATCATGCAGAAACCTACGTCGGGTCACACGGGAAAATAGTATTTTGCTGCTAAAACATACGACCAGAATGTGAATGCTCCGATGTTTTGAATACATAAAGAACACCTAGAGAATAGATTTGAGTGCATCTTTCTTCCAGGTCCAGTAAATATCTTAGCAAAGATAGAGTGTTTACAGACTTTTAGAGGACGGATTTGTCTCCTGATGAGAAGTGGTTCGTCTGTGATGGCAGTGTGTCCCCCCAAGGTCAAGAAATGACAGTTTTAAAAAAGAAAACCGTGTGAAGCACATGCCATCTGTGTTATTAGATATAAACCCAATTGAACAGTTAAGGGAGCCTGTAGAGTGACACCATTACTGTAATGTATTCCAGGGTGTACTGGAGCTCCTCTGGCTCAGCACCAATGAAAACACATTCAGGATTCCTTCATGCCCTCATCATCTTGCAAACTCAAAAGACAGCCAAGTCATAAAATGCTAAATTGCGGTTCGACATTCAAAATAACCGTTTTCATCACCCAATTCGGTCCCCTTTCATTTCCATTATTGACAACCCTCTCCACTGCTATATCTTCACAGAGAGATCCAGTTTATGGCGTGCGTGCCAAATGTAATCCCCACTCATTACAAAATACAATCAGCGCATGAAACCAGTTGAATGGTTAAACCCCAGTAGATCGACAAGGGGTTAATGTCGCCTTTGACACTCCAATCTGCCCTTCTCATCATGATGTGTGGTGGCAAACAGACGGGGACGCCCCGGCCCACTCTGTCTTCATACACTCATATCAATTTGTAGATTTGCAGAGAGCGTGGAGGAGGTGGTGGTGAGGGAGGGGGGTGGGAGGGAGACAGAGGGAGCGTCTCGCTTCAGAGCCCCAAAATTAATAGAGGGCCCCTCATTATGGAGAAACAGGAAAGACAAAGAGGTCTCGGTGAAGAAGGGGGGAGCTAGAGAGGTGGGTTCTTATATAATGAGAGCGGAGGAGAGAGTGTGAAGGAAACAGGGAGATGATATATGTGAAAAAGAACTCCAGCCTGGATGCAGTCGGTTGGATCGCTCATATTTCCTTCCACCGTGGAGCTGAATCCAAGCTGCAAGAAGCCAGCAAGAGAAACAGGAAATGAGTTGCTCCCTAAAATAGCCCGGCTTTACCTTCTCCCCCTCTCATTTCTCTCTCCATCCCTCAGGGAGGTTGGGTAACAGCCAATCTCATTGAAAGGCAGATCAATAAAGAGATATATTGTCATCTCGGAGCGCCACCCTCTTAATCAATTAATCTATAATAGAATCCATTCACGGGAGCCTCTTAAAGGGCCCGTCCTCCCATTACCAGCTATGGGTCAGAAAAGGTGCAGACATATACGGGTCTCATTACTAGTAATGATGAGGGGGGTGCTGGCTATAGACACAGGTGATACGCATTCAATGGTATTTCTAGGGCCTGTTTCTCAAGAATAGGTCAGCCTACCCACATTCCAAGCAATAGTCCTAATGAGTTATTACCCATGATGCTCTGCAGCAGGGACACATGCATTAGGCAGGCTGCTCGCTGCACAGTGTGCTGTTGATGCTATCTTCTTAATACACTGCTATTTTCTGCTTCAAGACAGCGCACGTATCAGAGGGACTTTTTCCCCCTCCTCAACTTTATCAGCTGTAATTGTAAGCATGCAAAAATCACATCTTTAATAGTATGTATCAGAGCTGCTGTCACTGTTGTTCACACATGATAAAAAGTGATTTATACCCGGGAAGGAAGCGGTTCTGGTAAAAGATGTTGGCTGTTTCCTTGTGAGCTGAACGGTCATTTCAAACGGACAAAAGAAGCTTGTTCGCCTTCCTCCAGTAGACAAGATGACCATTGTATTTTTGAGATTTGAGGCTATTTTATAGCAGTATCCACATTCCCTCTTTACACCGTGGATTTACATTATATGGTTGCTGATTTATGTTCAGGCTTCTTTAGCACTATATGCCCTCATTTTCCACACAACATCGCTCATATGAGGCAATTCTATTAAGAAGATATTGTAGATGTATATATTGTTGTTGTTATTTTCTATGCAGCGCTGCTTTAAACGTATTATTCCATCCTCCGAGGTGAGGAGGGGATTCACATCTATAGGTGTCCCTGGACAGGGAATATTGCTGTGCTGGACAGTCCATGAATCATGGAGCTACAGGTCTGACCTGTGCACGCTGCTAAAAGGAAAAGGATCAAGCAAATAAAAATACACCTTCTCAAGAGTTAGCCTTTTTTTATCCAGAGCTTCCTTAAGCAATAGTGAGGCTTCTGCAAGAGAAGCATCAGATAACAACAAAGCCACTATTCAGCTGCACAAACCCAGGACTGTCTCATCTTAAATTAATAACACTTTTGCCATCACTGGAGTTTTCTTTAATCATTTTTTGGAGCTGGCATGCTAAGTGAGATGTGTGTAATAAGTTTCAGGAGCTGCTCATTTGGTCTCTGTGGCAATTGAATTTGATTTCTGAGGAAAAAAAAGAGGACTCTTGATATTGCTCTTTCTTTTTATGGAAGCATTTAATCAACTCTAAACGGTGTGGAGTGATGAAACAGCTCGCTGTGGCGGCACGCTCGGCCAAAATAAACAGTCAGACATACATCACAGTCTCAATTCCCGTAAAGTCATTAGTTTAATTATGATCAGTTGCCCAATACATTATGAAAAGAACACAAGTTTTTGCTATAAACGTACTATATTCACGTTAAATATCAGCTGTCTCTGTGGTAATTAGTTGTATTAATGTAATGCATTTATCAGCTGGTAAAGCTTTCAAACAGTTTCAGCAAAAACGTGCGACTCCCCTGATATAGGATAGCCAAGCTGGATTGTAAATTCCAGCATTTTACTTCAGACATTGATGTATAAAAGATGATCCAAGGAAATGAAAACTCACTGACCGCCCGAACCTTTCAGATTAATTACAGTGGCTAGATCATAGAGGAGGTTGTCTTTTCATAGAGCTGCCAGGAAACGTTTTAATGACTGACTGTGAAGGCCTTTACAATACATTCAAATGAATAAGAATAACCTCATAAAACCAAGCCTTTGTGTGTGTGTGGAGAGAGAGGGCATAATTCTATGATCTATGGCTCAGCTGCAAATGTGCAGCCCAGCACCGAACCCCACTGATGGGCTGTCGGTCTAATTCAGTACCTAATGGGGATAATTAGTCTAAATTCATGGAGTGCTTGATTCCACTGACAGCTACGCCAAAATGTTTGACGAAGACACCACAGTAGCATCAGTCACAGGCGAACGGAAATGCATTTAGTGGAGGGCCTCATCATGTTTTATTCAATCACACAGCGATGCTCAATTAATCAGTTTCTGCAATTAAATTAAACATGTACATGCATAAAACATGAAAGAAGTAGCAGGGCGTTTAAGCACCGCTTGGTTCTCTCCCAAAAAGCCGTCTACAACACGCTCTGTGACTTTACTGATGTGGAATTATTTCTTTTCCACCTAAAGTCAGAAGCTGTGTGTGACAGAATGTGTAAAATCTCATTTTAGTATGCGCTGCTTGATGCATCCCACCATCCAATGCATTTCTATAAATGTCAAGAGCTGTGTGTTTACTAGGTCCGTCTGACCCCTAATATTTATTCAGCTCAACAGCACTCCAGCCAATCATTCCGTATTGCTTCATTGCAGAACCGCAGCTCTCGGTATGTCAAGTCTCATTGGCTGCAGCTCGCCGTATCTCCTGGCACATGTAATATTGCTTTTCGCTTTCCATCAAGTGCAGGCAAAGCCTGTGCTCAGATAAATAGTGACATTTTGCAGTGGTGTGTGGGGCTTGTTTGTATCTCTCAGTGCCTGAGTCATTTCCATTGCCTGATTTGTATACATAGCACCACAGTCGGCACGATCAAAGGTCTTTCACATGTAAGACAAATTTGCATTTGGATTCATACTACTGCCAACATAACTTATGCCTCTGTGGTTATAGATGGCAGCTTTGAGATAAATGTTTGACATTTGCACTGAATTAAATGGTGCGACTTCAATTAAATTTCTAAATAGATTTAATCCAAGTCGACTTCTAAAGGCCTTTACAGTGGATACCTTTCACATTCCCTGGAAACCTTATAGTTAGGCTATGTTATGTTGTGACAGGGTTAGTATGAAAATATTAATATTCAGATAGATACAAAATGCCGCTCTAGCCTTTGATGATGGTAATAGGTTTGTCCCGTCATGCATTACCTCTTGAAGATGGAACACTTTTGCAGCATTTAAGAGAAGTGAACGTCTAATCCAATATGACCTACAGGTGACAATTCAACACAAATTAACCATAAAGGGGCTGCATGTGGCCTAATTGGAATAGATAACATAATACAGCAGCATACAAAGTATGTGGTTAAGCTCCAAATGAGAGAATACAGTGCAACAGCAAAAAAGAAAATGCAGATATCACACTCATAAAAGAAATGGTAGACATATAAGTGCTCTAATGCATAGTTTGCTAGGACAAATGTTTATTTTCTAAGGTGGGACAATGAGACGTCTGTTAAAAGGCCTAAAAATCACCACAATTAATGTAGGAAACACTCTAAATGTGCAATGATCCCATGTTGAGTCATTCTACCTTCTACCACTTACAATGTTATTGCTATTACAAAACCAAGGCTTATGTGTGGATGTTATATGGAGAATCGAACAACATCAAACAATCAATAACACTATAAATAATAATGAATAAAGACTATAGTAGCTCTGAAGCATTTAGGCATAATATAAAATAAGATTTTCCTTCATTAGTCCCACACTGGTGAAATTTGCAGATATTAGAAAGACATTAAATATCAATAGTTTACGGCAACTCACCCTATATCTTATTTTGAGTTTAAATTGTTGTTAACATTTTTTAATGTTCATGTCAGAAAGTTAAAGGATAATCTTGATAAAGATGCCTGACCAGTTTTGGTCGAGTGCACTGGCCCTTTAAGAGAGGGGTGTTGGGATGGTGAAGTCACACAGAATCAACCAAGAGCAAACCGGAAGCTTGGTGAGTGTGCCTTCAAAATAAAATCATCTCATCATCGCTCTCTTTCATATATATAGAAATATTTTGTTGAAGTGGAACTCAGATATGTATACGTGTGTTTTCTTATGCAAAATGTAAAATTAAAGCTGAAGTAGGGAGATTGGAGCAAATATGATTAAAAAAAGTTATTTTTTATAGTGACAGTAGTTCATGAAACAGGTAACATGAAAAATATCATGTGTCCTCCGGTGCTCATAACGGCATCTGCAAGATTTCACAGACCGGAGGAAAACAAGCAGTAAGAGCTGATCTGAGGTCTGCTGTCCATCTGACCAAACGGTCAAACTAGGCAGCGCTGATCAAATATGAATCAATATTCTGTTACGTTAATGCCTATTTCTCTCCTCAGATGTTCTCAGAATCATCTTGTAGTGCACGGTTTAGCTCTATTTCTGAAATGACCTGTGATTGGTCAAAGTCTCCCGTCACGGGCTAGATTTTTTAAATCCTGAAAACAGAGCCATGAGGAGGAGCAGAAATCTAGTTATCTCTCAGAACACTTGAATTACAATATGCTGAAAGGTTATTATGGGATTTTTGCCCAATGATGCCAAAAAACATACTGCCTACTGCAGCTTTAATTCATCTGTATGTATGTTTTATTTCATTAATTCCTTTCTTTTTTTTAATTCCTTATTTTTTTATTATTATTTTTTTTTTTTATTCTTTATTTATTTTATTTTTTGTTTTATTTATTTTTTCCTTATGTTATTTACGTCATTTTTTTTTTTTTTTTTTTTTTTGCTTTAGGTTATTTGCATTGTTTTATTTTTTTTTAAAATGTATTTATTTATTTTTGCTTTTGGTTATTTACATTATTATATTTTTTATTTTTTTGTACTTATCTTTTCTTTTTTTTTTAAATCTTATTACTTAATTTTGGACTCTCATTCCCTGTGTGGATATATTATTATAAGTTATTTTGTCTAGGCAGTGGGAGAAATATTATTTTTCTTAAATAAAAATATAATACAAAAGAAAAGAAAAAGCAATGCAACACGTTGATAAATCCTAGTTTTATTGTGAAAGCCGGACAGGAAGCTGTGTGCGTGCTGCTGTAGGTGCAGTGCGCGTCTCCAGTGCGTGTTGTGGCTGCAGGAGGAGCGCTGTGCTGTTGTGTGAGGAGGCTGATGAGGCTGTGTAGTAACAGCGGACATGGAGACGGAGATGGAGCTGCTGCTGTGTGTTTAACCCGCTGAAGAGTCCTCCTCTCTGGGCTCCATCACTTCAGGTTCTCCGGTACCTTCTCCGGTACCGGACCGGTTCTCTCTCTGGACAGATCCGTGATGAGGATTTGTTATTTTTAACTTCTAATTAATTTCCTGAGATGGAGTTTGCTGCTGGTTCCGTCCCATAGACTGGACATCTGTTTGGATATATATCATCAACTACCTATGAAACACCTGAAACACCTGAGTGGATGAAACACCTGAGTGGATGATGGAGTACAGCCACACTTTGGTTCCTCTACTGGTTTTATTTGCTCTCAGAACTTTGGCATATGGTGAGTTGAAATTGGCTGTTTTTTTTTTTTTTGGGGTTATGTTTGCACAGATGGAGCTTATAGGCTATGATCCATATCAGGCTGGTAGCCATCAGGCTCCACAACCAAGGATGACCCCCATATGACAACTATTTAGACTTTAAGAACTTTACACATGCACTATCTACCTTTAAACGTGCACTATCTGCCTTTAAACGTGCACTATCTGCCTTTAAACATGCACTATCTGCCTTTAAACATGCACTATCTGCCTTTAAACATGCACTATCTGCCTTTAAACGTGCACTATCTACCTTTATACATTAACTATCTACCTTTAAACGTGCACTATCTGCCTTTAAACGTGCACTATCTGCCTTTAAACATGCACTATCTGCCTTTAAACATGCACTATCTGCCTTTAAACATGCACTATCTACCTTTAAACGTGCACTATCTACCTTTATACATTAACTATCTACCTTTAAACGTGCACTATCTACCTTTATACATTCACTATCTACCTTTAAACATGCACTATCTACCTTTAAACATTCACTATCTACCTTTATACATTCACTATCTACCTTTAAACATGCACTATCTACCTTTAAACATGCACTATCTGCCTTTAAACATGCACTATCTACCTTTATACATTCACTATCTACCTTTAAACATGCACTATCTGCCTTTAAACATGCACTATCTACCTTTATACATTCACTATCTACCTTTAAACATGCACTATCTGCCTTTATACATTTACTATCTACCTTTAAACGTGCACTATCTGCCTTTATACATTCACTATCTGCCTTTTAAACGTGCACTATCTACCTTTATACATGCACTATCTACCTTTATACATTCACTATCTACCTTTAAGCATGCACTATCTACCTTTAAACTATCTACCTTTAAACATGCACTATCTACCTTTAAACATGCACTATCTACCTTTAAACGTGCACTATCTGCAACCATCTTGGGCTCTAACCACTGGCGCACTTTACACTATACATCCTATATACCACTTTATAGACTGCACATATGCACATATTACATTTGTTCATTGACGGACTGCACACACTATGTTCACCTATTCACTCTGTATCTTTATCTCTCTCTTATTGTCCAGGGCTCTAAAGGGTCCCACATAACATGCACAGTTCCTCCTTCTACCAGTGATCCATGCAGGAAAACACCCTTGCATAGCACACATGTCAGTATTTGGGCAAAAGTGAGTAATCCCCCCAGGATGATGTCATTTAAAAGGCCACTTAAAGCCGCAGACAGCAGAGTAGTAGCCCATGTGCAGCTCTTACTGGGTGTCTTGCCCAAGGGACGTTGGCTTCACACCAGCATCTGCTCCCCACTGAAATCTGACTTTGTTGTGATGCTCATTTATCTCTATTATTAGGCCCATTAGAGGAGGAGACACGTCCTCGGCACAATGGATCAGAAACAGCAGGATGCAGACAGTTACTGATGCACTGTACTGTAAGGGAGGAGGCAGAGTTGGGGGTTTGATTCCCACACGTTTAAAGCTCAATAACACACCAAATGAGGAAACACTGTCATGTCCATGTTCAAAGGGGTCCCTTGACCTCTGACCTCCAGATCAGTGAATGTAAATGGGTTCTATGGGTACCCACGAGTCTCCCCTTTACAGACATGCCCACTTTATGATAATCACATGCAGTTTAGGGGCAAGTCATAGTCAAGTCAGCACACTGACACACTGACAGCTGTTGTTGCTAATCAATTCAGTAAATTTAAATCAATATTTGTATTTAAAACGGTAAGAAAGCGATGTTTAAGTCAAGCCTGATGTTTCCTTACACATAAATAATGATCCCAGTCTCTTCCACACAGTGAGGCATACAGCTCATTATTGAAACACTGCACATCCCACATCCAGTCGGATGCATCCCTAGTTAATTGATTTATATAAATGGTTGCATAAAGCAGCATATTTGTCCACTCCCATGTTAATGAGAGTATTACATACTTGACTAATCTCCCTTTAAGGTTCATTTTGAACAGATAATGATTAAATATGGACAATCATGTGAGTAAGTAAGTATTTTACTAAAATACATCTTGGATTAAAGCCTTCACCAGACGCTGCATGTGAAGTGTTAAACTGGTTGCACTCCTGTGTTGTGTAGGTTTGACTATATTGAGAGATATGCATACAGTAGTTTTAGTTTTAGTTCCTGTCGCACTAAACTGTGTGGAGATGAAGCTCCACTGCAGGAACACCGTCAGCCACAGTGTGACTCTCACCTGTGGGGTAATGGAAACCTGCTTACTAGTGACTGGATGCTGGATCCACAGACCCTCCATCAATCACAGACGTATAACTGGTGAATTGAGGCTACATACCTACGTCTTTGTGTTGTGCTCAGAAACCCCCCGACTGTTCTGTGTGATGTTATAGTTTGTGACAGCGTGGTGTCTTTGGGACGGGCCTACCGCTGAGGCTCCCTCTTTACAACGCTGTAAACATTGGCTATGAACCCGGAGCATATGAACCCAGCATCTGTGAAAGTGCTCCTTCAGTGACTCCAGATGCTCCTCTGGGACTACAAAGGCTGCATTAAAGCTTCTTATTTTCACTTCAGCAAAACACACAGTGACTTTTAACAAAAGGCCTGGAACTGTTTTTAGCCACAAGACTTTTTTCTTTTTCATTCGTTGAAATTTGCATTTGAATAAGTGTCACATTGTGACACCGTTATCCAGAGCTGCTCAGATTAAAGGGAACGGAAGCTTCAGATCAGTACCAGCATGGATGTGATGCAAAGTGATAAAAAGAGCTTTATACACTATGATAAGAAGAAGTGCCTGACTATCTCTGCTTTCCTTTTCATATCTGAAGGGCCCCTCGGTGTTTCAGGGGTCTGGTCTTCAGACTGTTTGGCCGGTAAGGTGACACTTGGAGTCTGTCACCATCAGTCAACACAGCGTCTCCGTCAAACGGGCCATGTGTTTGCTCTCATCGAAGTGATTGGGAGGGAGGGCTTGAAGACAGCTGTCTCGTTGTCTCATGACTGTCCCCAAACATGACCAGTAACCAGATCAAATAGTCCGAGCCAAATACCCACACTGCAATTACCGTCAGAGCGTACAACTCCGTTTCCTGGAGGGAGGGAAGTGCGGTGGGTGTGTAATGCAGCTGAAATAGCACAATTAACAAGACGTCTCATTGTTCACAGTCCTTTTCTGCGGTGACTGGCAGTTATGCGTTTTCACTTGTGGCATTTAAGACGTGCCGTCAGCCACGGTGACTTCCAGTGGAGGAGTCTGGGAGGCCTTTAATGGATTGGTCAAGGACAGTTTGACAGGAGTTATAGAGCTGTTTGCTGGGATTGAATCTGTGACAGACATTCCAGTAATAGTATGGCTCTTTACTCTTGGGATGCACATATCACATTTATCCTAAAAACAGCCAGTTAAAGTCAGCCACATTACAGAGAAGAGATGAACAGATCTCCTCTCTAAACCGTAGAGATATCTCGCCGTGAAGGTTTTTTGTTTGGCTTTGAGAAATCTGCTGAATACAATGGAGGTGAACAGCAGCATTTCTCTCCAGAAACAATGTCCCCGTTCCTCTGATAATCACCGGCTCCACCGGGGACGATCTCTTTGGTAGAGGGGCTGACAGGCAGTTCTGTGGAGTAACGCTGCCGGTAAAGATTATCATTAATCTGTCTGTTATTTTCCTCCATTTACCAATTCATTGTTTTATCTACAACATGCCACAAGGACGTGCCCATTTCCATTTTCCACAGACGAATGTGACGCCTCATATGTTTTTTCTGACCGGCAGTCCAAAACCCTAAAGTTTACCGCCGTAAATTCTCAACGTCTGAGGAGCTAGAACCTGGAAATGTTTGGCATCTTTTTGCTTGAAATATTATTTAAACGATGAGTCAAAACCTGGAGATATTAAACCAAAACTATCTGCATGTCTGTATATCACTAGAGGCCAGTGAGGAACGTATCTGTTTGATTACATATTACACTATTGTGATCTTACTGCTCAGGTCATCAGTTGGAAGCCCATAACGTGAAGTAATTACCCACATTACACAGGGCTTACCCACATCTAGTTTATTTTACAGGCACAGTTTACGCTTGTATGGCATTGTTAAGCCCCCTTCCCAGCGGACAATTAACCCTCTAACATCTGGTCTTTGTCTTCAGAGGGACAGGTTACAATCAGCATTCATTCCCGGGACAAATGACTCTGCAGTAGTTACGGGTATTTATCGGTTCCAGCTCCGAAACATGACACCCGGGCGGATGCAATAATCTTAAACCCCTTTTCTGGTGCAATGCTGTTTCAATTATTATAATTTATTTAATGTGCAAAACATACAATTAATCTGCTCTCCTCAAAGAGACTCCAGTCGGACGACGACAGTCACTTCACCTCACCGATCGTCGTCAAACACACTTCATTCAAACTGGACAGAAACAAAATAAATCTCATCAAAACCGTCTCCGTTAGTCGTTCCACTGTTCCAACAACCACCAGCTCTGGTTTGACAGTTTGAAAGAGAGACTGAATACGTATATTCTCTACTGTTTATTAACCCGGCTTCTGGTGCTGGCCGGAGCGTCCGTAACGTTGAACGTGACACAGAAGCAAAAAAAACTCACAAAGGCCAGAGCAACGGCACGGCGTACTCTCAATAGGAAGGAGTCTATCGCCTATTTTAGAGAGTTTTACTCAACAGTCTCAGACTTGTAGTTATTAACACATTGCTGATATGACTGACTTGTAATGTCCACAGGCTCCGTCCTTTCCACGCTTCCCATTCATTGTCTATGTAAGCAGCTGTTCAATGCATTCTGGTAGCGTGGCGGTGCAATTCGAGAGACGGACTGTCACGTCACCCGCTCCTCATTTACATAAAGTTGAGGTCTAGAGGCTACTTTATGCAAATCAGAGGCGTCCGACGCGACTCGCCACCTCTGGAAACTCCCGTGAAACTTTTAAACTAAATGTTGCCGATCAAAAATAAAGACGGATTCATCAACTGCACGGATTATTTCTCGTATAAAATGTTTTCAGAAACGCATTTCGGTTTCCAAACGAGCCGCCATGTCGTCCAATCAGGTGCTCTGTGTCTATAGTGGCAGCTCTTAAAGCGTCCAATGCTGGGAAGTGAGGCGATCCCTGGTGATAAAAAGCGCCCTGTGGACACGTACCAGTATAACTGGATAACGGTCATAACAGCGCAGCAAGGCAACATACAGGAGCTCAGGGTTTTGCTGTTGGCATATTGACAACATGTCTGAAGAGAAAAAAAAAAAAGGAGACAGAAAGCTTTGTAGTCATTTTTGAAAAGCAACACACACTCAGTGTACCTTCCTCCTCCCCCACCTGCCCGCCCATCTGTTCTCTACAGATCAATTAGCCGTCGATAGCTCGGCCAGCTTCGGTATGATACATTGAGTTCCTGAAAATCGTTGAAGGTTCAAGTGAATCCTAATTTACGCTCACTGAATAATAACAGGGAAAAGGCAGGGCAAGGAACTAAACGTCCCTTTTCCCTGTCATCCCAGAATCAGCAGTGTTAATCAAACGCTGGAATCCACGTTTGAAGCCTCGTTGCTTATTTCCGGCTTTCTTACACAGCTCCTGGCTCAATTTAGAAATGAGGAATAAGTAATCAAAAAGCTGGGGTTGAGCTGTATTCCGGTTTGCTTGTCATTGTGCAGCCGCTCATTATGTACACCCAGGATAATAGAATTTCACAGTCCCAAATATTCATTACACAACAGCTTGACGCCGCCTCATGATGCATTATTAACAAGCTATTTGTGCATTTGACTGGAGTAAATGAAAACAAGCCTGGTCACTTCCTCTTTCCAAATGTAACCGCAGGGCTGCAAACAAACACACAAATAGGGAACTAAAGAGGGTTGTAGGAAAGGTGTAGTGAAGAGGCATTATTTAATATCTAGCCAGCACATTCCTACCACAGAGGGCCACAATCCTCACCCGATGGAAAGGGAAGAAACTGAACAGGAACTGTATTTAGCAGTGTGTGCTGACAGGACGAGTCAGCTATTCCCTCTCCTTAAAGGTCTCGAGTGCGACCGCCTGAGGGGCCCGACACAATAACCGCCTGAGCTCCCCACCTCAGGCTGCAGACAGATGGATGGCCCCCAGCATTAGTTCCAGTGGTTTCAGGAGGCGGACCTCTCTGTTGCTGGTCATAATACTGAAATAGACCAACCGAGGGCTGCTGCCATCTGACTGTCAGTCATGAACCGTACTTGCACTTGAAAGCTAAACTGGGGGTCTGGGGGTCTTTGTTTTCTGCATTCTGGTGACTTTAGAAGAGGGAAAATTAGAGCTGCGACAATACCACTTTCAGACCGAGTACAAGTACAAGTACTTACATTTGGGTACTCATCGATACCGAGTACCGATACGAGTACTTCTCTGTGGCTAAAGACCCTCGTTAACAGCCAGCTGGAGGGTGTGAGCGCCACACGGCAGGCTGGGGAGTCCCACATACGAGGCGTAGTGCATACATCCCTAGTGAAAATAACAAAATAACAAGTGCAACAGCATTTTAATGTTAAACTTTTGATTTTACTTTTAACTTCCAGGAAAGTAAACTGACTAATTCGCTCCTCTGTTGTGAACTTGGCGTGTGATTCTCTACCAGAAACTAATACTCATGCCTTTTTTTATTTATCTGGCGAAGGATTAAAGGGACTGAAATAAACATTGACATGCAGCCTCGTCTCCAGAGAGGCGTCTTCCTCCGCTGCATCCTCTGTGCCCACAAATATGGGACACATCCACAAGGTCTTCTTTCCACACCCGACCCAGTCTCACTGGTTTAGAGGTGTTTCAGTGAATGAATCTAAGAGACGGGGACAAACATAGGATTGAAAAGAGAGGGGGCCTGTAATATTCAGATTTGGAGAATGATTAAATTAGTAGCATAAATGGCACGATGATCCTGACGATGTCGTGGTTTTGTCTTCACACAATGCTAACATCCTGACCTTTAGAGTCTTTAGTGAGCTCGTGGTTTCCATCACGTGTGACCGGCAGACAGTCGGTCAAATCTTCGTGTTCACCCAGGTTTTCTTGTCTACAGACTTTTCCGGCGTGCCGTTTGGAGCACAACAGAACTCAGAGCAAAAGGAAAGCCCGCGGGTATATAGCTACAGCTGTCAGCGCCGTGACTTTGTGGGCGGGTAGGATATATTTGTGAGAGTGTGGCACTCTGGAGCTTGGTGTTGGGGAAAGAGCCAACTGATAATGGATCATTTTCAGCAGCGGTGTATCAAGGCGATGCTGCGGCGGGGGGATTTTGACAGCCGCTGTCGATTATTTAATGGCTGGCTTTAGAGCTGACGGGGACGGCTCTTTTCGAGAAGTGACAGTTGCTGGGTACTTGTTATTTCGTGATGGCGGTGTTGATACACAGAAAGTGAGTCGGGGATAGCAGGCAGCTCCAGAGAGCCTCTTTGGCTATTTGTTCTCTGTAGCAGCAGTTTGATGATTGACGGTTATGTATGACGTCCTGAAGGGAAATGCTTATTAAGGAAATGTGACTTGGGGTGACGAGGCAATTAGAGTCCTCTACTTGTTATCTCTTAAGTGCAACTCTGTGATCGGCAGCTGGATTTGAATCCATCTCCCGTTTCTCCGCCTCATGTCTTAATTATACTTCAGAACCAACGCTCCTCCGAATCTCCTCAACAACGTGCGGAGAGTGCATTTCTCCACTTTCCTCTTTCATGGTTGTTATCACACTCATAAATAAAGGATCTTTCACTACTACATTCACTACGCAGTGTTCGTTTATGATTCATTCATATTATGGTATCATAATGCAGTCTCCTTACAGTGCCAGCCAGAATGAAAAATCACCAAATGAAACGTCATATTTAGTACAAGCACACTTTCAGATTCATCCAACTAGCACTAACCCGAGAAGGACAGAGCAGCCTGTCAGTTCATCTTTGCATGTAAACTGTTAATTAAACTTAAACTCAAACGGGTTATTTTTTTTTTTTTTACAGTACCTCAGTTGTTTGTCTTTTGAGTTCTGGCCTCAGGAAGTCCCCGTCTGGACCCTTTCCTCCCTCAGAGGGCCTTATGTGATAAATATGTGGTCAGACGGATAGGAGCAGATAGCAGTCAGCCTGTGTGTATGTGTGTGTAAGCGGTCACAGATCTAATAGGAGCTAATCTGGAACTATGCTGCTGTGGGACAGGAAACCAACTGCATTTCCCTGCAGCTGTGTTTGGCCACCCGCAACCAAACCAGTGGTGTGCCGTACTGGAGCCGCTCCAAGGTTTCCTCCCTAACATGAAGGAGAGAGAGCTCATACACTGCTGCGCCTTAATGGACTGATAATTAGTGATAAGAAATCATCAGCCCTGTTTCATACAAACTGTGATTCAAACGTTTCTTCTGTCTGCTCTCCTGTGAAGCATCTCCTCACTGCCCTCGCTCCGGCATTTTCTCCTCTACTTCCTCTTGTCTCTTCTCGCTCACATCACATAGAACACTTACAGCAAAATGGAGTGAACAGTGGGAGTCTAGTCGCCACATGCAGTTGCCGTTCTGCTGTTCATTCAAAGCCCTATCCAAAAAGAAAGAACACCCCTCGGTGGTGAAAATCGATGCTTGTTACTGGAACTCAAACTGACAACTGTTGGCAGGGTTTGTGATAACGTGAAGGTTTCTGGACTGGTTGTATTTAAGTCCTCAGGACTGCTTTTTGTTTGGAAGGCTTCTCTGAGTTGCATTCAAAGTTCTCTGAATGTTTAAATATGAGAATAGTTTAGCCGAACCGTCCCCCGCACAATCAATGTGGACATTTCATGTTTTTCAGAAGCCAAGACATGATTATTAATACCACAATGTGCTGCAGGAACTTGAGCAGAGTACATTTCAAAGTCACAGACAGTTTATTTAATGTTTATTTATTTATGCTTTATTGATGTTCTGCCGTCCCCTCAGAGTTGTTTCTGTATTTGGAACTGAATCAAAGCTTAATGGACTCCCGAGCCTCTCAGCCATGTTTTACCATGAGTAACTTTTTGTGTAAAATTGGTCCGTTGGGCTCGACTGTCTGTTCCTGTTGGACCAGAGAAGACGCCACTGTTTGCTCTCTATCTGCAGCAAGCTGCTTCCACCTTGTCAACTTGCCCAAACATCTAGCCAAAACTCATTTCAGCTGCTCCGCCAGCGCGAAGAGGCCACAGGGGCATTTCTTTTGGAGCTGCCGTGGGAGTGCCGTGGATCTTTTTCACAATTTCCTCAATCCCCTCTTCTAAAGGAAGAGCAGAAAGAAGCATTCCCTACTCATGAATGTGTTCACGGCCCCAAGAGAGACACCATGAAAACACCCAATTTCCTTTTGCAAAGTTGACCCTGCCCATTTAGATGCTTAGCATCAACACAGGCTCAATTAAGGAGGTCGTCTCTTTATGGCCGGTACTTTGTATTCTCATGCAAGTGCCTGGTTTTGTTGTCCCCACAGGGTCAAAGAGTAGGAGGCTGCAGAGAGCTCTCCAGCCTGCCTCCCTCACTGCTGCCAATTTAACTTTGAATGCACATTTGCAAATCAATTCCTGTGGCTTTGGTGGGAAATCGAGAGAAGGAGGAGGAGGAGGCAACAAAGCTGTAAAACAACAAATTCAGTAAGAGGGAATCGAGCCCGCTGAAAAGACTTGCAGATGAGGAAGAGATGGGAAAAGGAAAGCTGTTCATTTGTCTTTGATCGTCATCTTACACCCTCCCCCCCTCGGTCTCTTCTTTAATGATTATAAAGCTGTTCAGTTTTATAGCACTGGAAGTTCAGATTAAAACGACTTTTCTTAGCCATTAACAACTATGTCTTTTCTTAAGTCGAGTTGGGCGGGAGGGTGGTTATCTCGAGTGCAGTGTGAGGTTTAGCTCAGCTTAGCCTTAATTTTAGTTGGTAAGCCAGAGCATGGCTTAATCTTTCTTTTTACCATAACTCACCACAGAGAGAGATGAGGAGTGCAGGCGTTTGATATACGGCAGTATTTTCCAAGTCCTTCCCGCAGAATGAAAAGGCATCTGTTACCCTGTCTGGGTGGAGGACGTGATGGGGCTGAAGTGCCATCCATGTTTTATGTGCCTTTCCCTGCAGGGCTGCGGTGAACAGAGTAGTTTTGATCCTACGTGTGATGACACATACTCCTATGAGCCGGGGGTGCTGGCTCGGGGGTGGGGGGAGAGCATGCTGGTAGAAGTCAAACAGTTGGTTGGTAGGTGTGAGGATTTTTGTTGACCTCAAGATTGAGACATTTCTGTATCAGACAACTCAAGTCTTCACAGATTTATTGCATGAGTCAGAGCATCATCTGAGCGTTGTACCATCTGTGTTTGGGAAATGCTGCGTGTGAAATGCAGCCCGGGGAAGATGCAGGGAGGAAGTGCATATTTACATACAAAGCTGTGGAGGTGCAGAAAACGGTTTAACAGCCCGTCACCTGAAGTGAAGTAAAGTTCTGTTGAGATGAACTTTTCACAGCTCTCTGAAGATCTCTGAAGATCTACACCAGACGACGTTCTCCAACGCTTTCTTCAATTGTTTTCTTTCTTTATATTAGCCTCAGTTTTCCTTGTTGTAATGATGAACTGTTGAGGTGTCTTTCGTCGACAGCATCTCTAATCACATTGCTCATTTGACCTGTGACTTCTCAGCAGGTGGGTTACTTCTGTGATAAATAGGAGCGGAATGATTTTCATGCCAGAAGAAGCTGCGTTATCATCACGCTGTCAGTCAAAGTAACTGTTAATGCACTTCTAATCTGGTATTAAAATAGAAAAAGTCCACATTTATTTTTAACATTTCTCTATTTTAGGATTTTCAGGCATTTTAAAATTGATCTTTATCGTCACTATTATTGATATCACTTTCATTTATGTCAACAATCTGACCCCCCGCCAAGTTACTGGGTGTTGTTCCAACAGTTTTGCCTTTTAAGAGGAAGTAAATCTGCATATGGATGAAAGCCTGCTTGTGTTAGTGGTGAGTGAAGCTGGTGGGGGGTGTGGGGGTGTATCCACTGTAGATCTTTGGCAGTGGTCCTTTTTGATTCATATCAGCCTGACACACCGAGCCACTTGTTCTTGTACTAGATGAGAGAAAGTGTGTCTCAGCACTTTGCCGTGGTCTCTTCCAGAGAGGACGTTGCAGCAGGACGTCTTCTCCTCCAGAGAGGACGTTGCAGCAGGACGTCGTCCTCCCCGCGGCGGTTTCTTCCGATTTCTCTCATTTTGTTTTTGTTCACTTTTGTCTTTTGCGCACTTCTTATTTCTCTGTCACCCTCTCCGGCTTTACTCTCTCCTCCTCCCATTTCCACCCATCACTGAAAATGACTTTGAAGGTGTTTGACAGTAATTCACTCTGCGTTTGTCTCCGTGTTTGAATGTAATCTATATACAGAGTGCACCACGTTAAAGCCTGTTTGGTTTTTGCCTCTGTCAGTTTGGACACGTCAGGTAAACGCCCGGAGAGTTTGTGCTGAGTCGGGTTAATTAAAAGAACAGTGCTCTGTTTTTCTCTGCTGGATTAACCAGCCATATGATTACACTACAAGACATATTCAAGTGTTTTTATTACTGTTTCCAACAGAAGCATGGATCCATTGTCTGGGTGTCCTGTATGGAGGACTCTGACTGTGTCTCAGACACATGTATGCAGGTTTTTCCTTGAATTTGTAACCCGTCTGCCAATTTGCATTATCAAAAATTACAGTTTGCGCCTCTAAAGACTAGATACAAGAACCTTTTCACTACTATTAACCATGTTGCATCAACTGATGTTATGCACATTTTGAAGTATCAAGTATACGCTGTAGCAGAGTTTATTCGCTCCAAACCAGTTGATGGAAATGCACCTAATTTGCGACGTTTGCTAAAATGTGACAGTTGAATGGAAACGCAGCTACAGACGACAGCTATCAGATCTCCACGGGAAATCACGCATAAACCCTTCACGTGCACTGCACCTTTCTTTTGGGAATTTAAACCGTAATTCATCTTTTCTCCACGCACCATTCTTGTCAAACACAAACTCTCACAGTCTGGCCTCCTACAGCATCCCTCTGGTTTCATTAGCTCACATGGAGCTCTGAGAGTTGCTGCTCTCCTGCTGTAGTCCACCACAGCCAGGAGCTAATAGTCCTTAGAGGGTCCAGACTCTCCTATTAGACACCCTTCTCCAGACAGGCGGCCATACTCTCCAGACTCCAGCTGTCCATTTTACCCGATTTGAGTTCATCTTTTTCCAGCCTCGCCCTTATCTGTTACATACGTCTGCCCTCACTGTGTAGCTGGGGGAATACAACGCAGCTTAGAAACTCAAATATCCTTGAGTCTTGTGGCAACGCAGTCAGTCTCTATCAACATGCAGATCTTCACTCGTACTAATGTACCGCCTGCAGCTGCACAAGAGAAGCTTGTTCATTCTAGTGATATCAACGTAGATTCAGATCATTCTTGCAAAATCATCTCGGATGCAGTTACTTCTTTTTCCCTGCGTGACCTCTCAGAGTAAGGGAGCCGAGCATCTCTGTGTGTGTAGTAGCGGAGGGATGGTTTCATCATGTCTGAACTGAGCTGGTGTTCAGTGGGACATCCTCTTCATGATATTTAGCTCAGTCAACACGGTGGTCTCTTCCTCTTTAAAAGCCTGCGCTTTACATTTCCACATGGCTTGTTCCACCAGTTTGGACTGTAAAATTTATGAGTCAGCTCTTAAAGGCTCTGTCCTGCTGAGCTCTCACCAGAGACTACCCCCCCCCCCCCCCCTTCCCCATCCCCTCCTCCAAACCCTCCCGACGGGACAGACTCAGTTCAGCCGTGATACATACGCTACCTTAAAGCTATCAGACCAACGGGCTCTATAACCGCTCAGAGACCTCGAGGGAGGAGAGGCTGTTTTATTCCACAGGATGCCTTATAAAGATGATTGCTTTAATTTATTAATATAAATTGATCATATCCAAAATCTGTTACCTTGTAGCCCTGTTTTATAGAATTACAATATTAAGCTCCTTTTCCAACCTTTTGAGGAACTGGTTGCGTTTCTAAATTAAGTTCTGGGGGACATTTAACCCCCAAAAGGTCACGAAGTACAGCCTTGTATAGCCCTTTACAAGAACCAAAAGGTACCCAAAGTTCTTCACATTAACATCAATAAATAACAGGAATAAAAACATAACATATCATACAATCATAAAAAGGTAGATAAAAAGCTCAGGGAAAATGTCACAGTGCTACTACAGGAGGTATTAAAAGCCAGTCTAAATAAAAGAGTCCTGAGCTTAGATTTAAAGAGTAGTAGGTCAGTGATAGTGCGTATATATCAGGGGGGAACTTGTTCCGTAGTTTAGGAGCAGCGATCACCCCACAGTTTATACCTCCACCTCGGGACTTCTATAAAAAGTTGACCCGATGTCTGCAGAGCCCCGTTATGCTCACAGAGAGTTAGAATCTGGGACAAATAAGGTGGGGCGAGGCCGTTAATAAAATGGATTGTAAAGCGAACTGGAAGCCAACGGAGTGAGTAAAGTACAGGGGGGAGTTGGTGGTGGTAACGCGGCTTTATAGGTACAGATAACATTAGACTTCCATGGATGTTCCAATGGTGGCGTGATGGGAGAATGCCAGCTGTCTGTTAATGTACATCCATGAAGACTCATCCACCATCAACATGACCGCTTAGGCGTGTGTATCGGCCGGTATCAGCAACCTCTGTCGACTTATTCATTATTTCATTAATCATGTGTGTCAGTCATAGTTAGCTGTGGTTTTATTGCTATTATTATATTGGGCTATGCATCTTCTATAGTTGGCCTATAATACTCCACTGGAACATTTTAGGGTTAAGGTGGTGTGTTAATAGTTAAACTGCTCTCCTGTGTTATCTGTAGCCTGTAGTATAGTCGACCATCATTCAGGCTTTAGGAGCAGTGTCCCAGTCAGGATGCTCCTACATATTAAACACACACACATTCTGAATATCAACAGTGAATAAAAGACACTAGTAGATTTATATGGCAAGGTGCTTCATTGAAATGTTATAGATGAATTTTACTGTACAGCTATACATGTATATGTATATGAATATGTGTAGATTTATATAAAAGCACATCAGTGGTGATGAGGTATCCATACTCACTGTGATAGTTTTGGAATGGTTATTAGAAAAGCAAAGTTGGTGAATCCATGGTGCAGTATGTCAGACACAAACCCAGCAGCAGTTTGATTCTAACTAGAAGCAACTTCAAAGCCTCAATACCATTTCCTCCTTTTCAGAGCTTTCTATTCCTCCGTCTTTGTGAATGTAATTGAATTGAGAGCAGAGCCATCAGACGGTACTTCTATATTCCCATCAGCAACAAGAACTTTAGCTGAGTTCTTAATCCCCTAAAACCTTCCGGAGGATTTGTCACTTTGAGGACAGGAATTTTGACTGCTTCTCTTATCGGGTGTTATCAGGAGAGTCTGAACCTTTGAACTGCTTCTCATCCGTGCACCTGTGGGAAGAACCGTTTCAACCCTCTTTCTCATGTTGGACCTGATTACACTGTTTCCTGGTCTATAGCTGTGCTGCAGGCACGTTCTCAGCTATCTTTCCTTTGGAGAGGAAGAACACAGGAAACCAGTTCCTATCTTGATCACCTTGGAGGTTTGAGATTTACCCAAACTGCAACAGGCTCCTGATCAGCTGTACTCCACACTGAACTCGTCCAACTATGGACCTCTCTTTGTGCAGAGGGGTAGTCGTGGTTGGACAGCCCTGAACTGTTGCAGCAAAGTTGGAAGCACCTAATTGGCTAAAAGTCTTTGTGTCCTGTAGCATTAAGAAGACCCTTCACTGGAACTAAGACCATTACCCCTCCTCCAAACTGTACCGTAGGCTCTATGCAGTCCGGTAGGTAGCGTTCTACTGGACTCCGCCAAACGCGATCCGTCCATCAGACTGCCGTGATTCATCGCTCCATAGAACACGTTTCCACTGCGCCAGAGTCCAGGTGTGGCGTGTTTTACACCACTCCGGCCGACGCTTGGCATTGCGCATGGTGAATGTGTGGTTGCTCAGCCACGGAAACCCATTTCATGAAGCTCCCGATGCACAGTTTGTGTGCTGATGTTGCTTCCAGAGGCAGTTTGGAGCTCTGCAGTGAGTGATGCGACAGATGATTGGTGACTTTTACAAGCTTCGGCACTCGTTGGCTCCGCTCCGTGAGTTTGCGTGGTCTACCGCTGCATGGCAGAGCTGCTGTTGCTGTTCCACTTCACAATGATAGCACTTACAGTTGACCTAGGCAGATCTAAGGCAGAAACTAAGTGACTTGTGGCATCTTATGACAGCACCACATTTAAGTCACTGAGCTCTTTAGGACCCATTCTGATTTCTAAATGTTTGTCTGTGGAGATTACATGAGGGGGTGTCCACTGACTTTTGGCCACATAATTCATGTTTAAACATGAACTAAGTAATGAGTTATTCCACAAGATCAGCATCATTGGAGTGAACTTCTTAACTTCTGTGTGATGCAGAAGCTACAAAACTCCTAAACGCTGAACAAAGCAATTCATGTTTTTTTGTCTTCCAATTATGTGCACAACCTTGACCGCCAATCTCCTGCTGGGATGTTCTAAAAAACATACATTTGCGTAATATGCTGCTGCATGGCATGGCTAAAGCATGCAACACCGTGACAGTGAAAACCGGTTTCAGTTTAAAAACAGCATTGAAATCCCCTGGAACAAAAACCTGAAAGAACCTGGCATGATGCACCTCCTGTTGTCTTTCTTTCATATATGCTCTCCAGGGAGAAATTTCACTTGTGCCTCATGGTGCTTGAGGTTGTGTCACTGTTTTTCATACATAATTGTACCGCCAACATGCTGTCATTCAAATTGGAGGAGGAAAAGGAAAGATAGGGGGGGAGAAAAGCAATTTCAAAGCTTGCAAAAAAACCTGTGGGAATTACCTTGCCTCCGTCTCCGTCTCCGTCTCCGTCTGCTTCTGTCTCTGTCTTCATTCATTCCTTTCAATCAGACTTTCAAAAGAAACCTGCAGACTGCAAAACACTGACCGGGAAGGCAATACATTTATATTGATAATTAATATACAGACACTTGCACCATGCAGAGCTTTGCAGATAATTCTATTCAATAGAAAACTTCCTTTTAAATGTCTTGAGTTGGTTTTATATTTACGGCTGAATATATCAGTAGTCCAGTCAACCTGTGAGCTCTTGATGAGCACAGTTCTACCATGTTTCCTTCTCTCCTGCTTCCCCTCCACTGCCGGGGAATTTGGCTCTGGTTCGATAGATGCAGAATTTAGAGCATGTAATTTCACACGTCCTCTTGATTTATATTTTGAATGTAACTGTTGAGTAATTACATTACATGCTCGCTTCACACAGCCGTGTTGTCTGTGATAAAATTGTGTTTCCTGCAGCTCGAGAGGTTTGGAGAGGGATGTGCTGCTCGCTGGCCAGAATGTAAAAAAAGACTTTTATGTTGTGTTTATTATCCTCCTTACTCTACTAGCCCAACATCACTCTTTACATCCGCCATCTGTGATCAATCTAAAGGTACAATGTTGTGCTCTTTAAATACCCTTAACAACTCTCAATAACACCCATTGTTATCGCCGTTCTCTTCAATCTGTTGTCTAATGTGTCGGCTTTAAAACACCAAATCACCAGTTCAACGCTCATATTCTAAAATCATATTAGCACCATCATAATAGAAAATGCATCACAAAATGGACTCAATATTAACCCTTCCTCTTCCCTCCGTTGTCGTGTTATCTCCAGGATCCCGACCCAGGTTGGAGGATGCGCCTCCCCGAATCATAGAACACCCGTCCGATCTGATCGTGTCCAAGGGCGAGCCGGCCACCCTCAACTGTAAGGCAGAGGGACGGCCGACTCCGATGGTGGAATGGTACAAAGACGGTGAGCGCGTCGAGACGGATCGAGAGGACCCTCGATCCCACCGGATGCTCTTACCCAGCGGCTCCCTCTTCTTCCTGCGAATCGTACACGGGAGGCGAAGCAAACCCGACGAAGGCGTCTACGTGTGCGTGGCGCGCAACTACCTGGGCGAGGCAGTCAGTCGCAATGCATCGCTGGAGGTGGCAAGTAAGTCTTTCAGTTTTTGCTGAGGTGTTTGGTATCTCTGTGAGGACCAGTTGAGTTTTTAGACCTTCAGAGTGACGACGTTTTTGGAAAGTGGGGACGTTTTGGCCGGTCCTCCCTTCTTCAAAGGCCTGTTTGAGGGTTCAGACTTGGTTTTAAGGTTGAGGTTAGAATTAGGTTGAGGTTAGAATTAGGTTTAGGTTAGGGTTAAGGTTGGGGTCAGGCATTTAGTTGTGATGGTGAAGGTGAGGGTAAGGTGTGATGGTGAAGGTGAGGGTAAGGGGCTGGGGAATGCATTATGTCACAGGATGTGTGTGTGTCGGTGCGAATGAACCAAAAGACAGAAATCTATCGGAGGAGACAGACACAGATTAACTCAGATGATCTGTCTCTTTTCATGTAGGTGGCGTGAAATACACATGACGTGTTTTAGAGGAAATGTATAGCTGGAGAGAACATCACACACACAGTAACAGAGGGAACAGGTCTGTGTACAGGCAGGACAAGATAGCTGTGATAGCCCAGTGTTTGTGCACATATCAGGTGTCAAACATCATGTCCTGCATTATGTGGTAGAACCAAATGAAATCCCAGATAGAGGTAATAGTGTTAGCTGCACTATAAAAGCAGAGGAGCGTGTACAGGCAGCTTCAAAGGACTCTCTGCTCTCTTATCATCACCGTCACTCGGCTGAGTTAACTCAAGACGCCACCCCTGACCTTGGTGTCAGATCTCCTGGCAGCTTGCACCCCGAGACCCCCTCCACCGACACCCCTCCCAACCCCAACCCCCATCCTCCTCTCCGGCCTCCGACATCACATCCTATCTTCTCCCGCTCCAGAGAGCCTGGCCTCTGCCGTGTTGCGACCAGGCCTGTTAATGTAGATGGATGACAGCTAGCTCCTGCAAAGAGATAACAGTTGTCGCCACTGGACAGGAAAGCTAAAAAAGCCTTTCTTGCAGGGTGTGGGGGGGAGGTGAAGGTGAAGGCCGCTGTTGGTTGGCAGCTTCTCTCCAGCAGATGTTAGTTCTTTAAAATACAACAAAATCTTGTCAGGTGGGTTTCAAACAGACACCTGGAGATTTTTTTCTCTCTCCATAACAAGGCTACTCGTGATCAGTGTCACTTTAATGAAATGCAGATCGGGCCAATTAGCTCTAACCTTCGTTACCTTTAGTGTTCGGATATCACGGTAAAGTAGAACTTTGTTTTGACAGCAGCAGACATTTCCCCAAGTCTTACCTTGACACAAGATAATGTGACTCAAATCAGGTGCTGCAGAATGACTTTGAGGGGCGTGAAAAAAAATCGATTCACCTATGTATCGCGATTTTTATTTTAACGATCTTGAAATAGAATCGATAAATTTGCTTTATTTGAGTCTACGCAGAGGTAATCCATGGATGGATAAAGAGAACGGAGCTGACGGGAGGGCTAGAGACCACCTTGGAGAAGTTAGAGGAAGTAGACACACGTACGGTTTTCAAAATAAGGTGTTAACAAAGGGAACTGTATATACAAAATACATATATGGAAATAAGATTGATGGATTATATTCACCAGAAGTATAAAACATTACATGTGTCTTATAAATTAAAAAGGAAACCCCACTAATCTGTGAGGGAAATGTCTTTATTCTTTGATTTTTTGGGTTGCTGGATAATGAATAATTTCCGATAATGACTGATGTATTTGACTTCAGGACGTCTCTGACTACATACATGCTGAAAATCAAACATTCTTACTGTATTAATTTAGATATTTTCCAAAGTAAAAGTCCCTAGAAGTGTATGACACACAAAATGAACTTTTGCCTCTGTTATCCTTGCTTATCTTCTAATTTAGACATGAATGAGTCTCAGCAGCTCGCTGTTAGTAGCTTCTGCAGAAAGAAGATTTAAACATTTCCTGTAACCCCTTCACTCCAGCCTCTAATATCATCTGAAACCATCTCAGGAATTTTCTCATGGCACTAACACAAACCAGCTGAAAGTGGTAAAGGAAACTATTCCCAGTAAAAAAAGGGTGAAACTCTAGCCTCCTGTCAAACACCTTACGGCCGGGCGTCATATTTTCCTGGTAGGCTCCAGCCCCTAACTTAATCATCAGGCTGAATTTCCCCTGACTGCCTGCACAGAAAAACAGCCCATGAATCATCCTCTATTCTCTATAAACAGCCGAGGTCTGGGCAGTGTGTCCGTCACCTTTCCTAAAAGCAACATGAAGGATTACCTTTCAGCTCGCTCTGTTTCGGTATCGGCATCGGGAGCTGCAGGGTATTTGTGATATAAGCCGTATACGTGGAAACCGAGCAGGTAGAAGAGGCGGAGGCGTTGTGACTCACTTGTCACAAAGGAGCAGAGCAGTGACCGATGCTAGAAGGTTCTCACTCCCCATGAATGACGTGTTTCTGTGCACGGTGGGCCAACAAAGAGGATGTGAAACCAGGCTGGGTTTGGTGTGTATTCTGAGCTTCTTGGTGTCTTTCAGTCTGCAAGGCCACACAGCTGCTCAAGCTTTCTGTTGTGCTGCGGTCCTTCAGAAAGTGACATTCAGACAAATGCACAGGGACACTACTCGGCACAAAGCAGTTGTTATAGTGGTATAGAGAACAAACTGTGTGTTTTACTTCTTGAGCATGCGTCCGCCTGCACAACCACGCAAACCCACAAACCCTTTTTGGAGCACTCCCTCCAGAGACGGACAGAGAGGTTATATAGAACAAACAGTGGCCAGTGCCAAAGCCAAGGCAGTGCCAGCTCCTGCCAGCTCCCCTCCGCATGGCACCAATGGGGGCCGGAGATAAGGCCACGGGCACATAAGCCGGCCTGGAGCTGCCAGGGGGCTCAGCGTGGCACCAGAGGAGGCACAAGATGGCACTTTGTGGCACGGTGTCACTTTACTCCCCAGCCTGTGACTTGGATTCACTGGGGGCGACTCAGAGGGAGCTGCGTTGTGTGTTGGTGTGTATATTTGGTATCGGGGTGGGAGCCAACACAGTGGGAAGGGTGGAAGGTTCAGGAGGTTTAACCCCTCACAGGCCATCTGTTGCAGCTGAGAGGCAGGCAGGGTGATGAAGACCACTGAGCTGCAGTATGGATGAACTGGCAGAATGTTGCTGACAAATATATAAGAACATAAGTGTATGTACCAAAGAGGCTAAAGACTAAAGATCTTTTTGAAGTCGAGCTTTTACTGCAGCTTGTCTAGACATTTGCTAATGAAGAACTGAAGCAGCAAGCCAAACAAATGTAACACTGGTCACTCCATCGTCTTTATAGTCTGAAAGTGCACAAAGTTATGGATTTCAGCTTTAAAGTCCGATCCGCCACCCACAATCTGTCTTTTGAAGATCAAACACCCCGTTCAGGCTTTAAAAAGGTGGCTTTAAATGTCTGTAGATTCCTCACTGACGGAGAACATCTGCTGTAGTCAGCTTGAATTCAGTCCGTCACGCTGTAGTTCAGAAGTGAGGAAAAAAATATCCAAAACAAATATTTCATACAACAACTTACAACACCTCCCACCTGGCGTCAGCGTGTGGACACAGCTTCTGTCCCTCGTCATGAATGGAGTGTTGGCCGGTGGGAAATTTGGACCTGTTGGTGGTGCTGGATGAAAAACTTCGGGTTCATCCTCTGGGCAATATGTTTAATAGCTGCTGAGACAGTCTAGACCAGGGGGCTGCAAACTTTACTAACAAAAGAAATCTGTCTGGAGACGCAAAACATGTGAGCATTGTGATGAAGGTAACACCGTTTATAGTCTAAGTATATAGTATATAAGTCCAATGCAGTGAGGGCCAAAGTGCAAATGTACGACAGAGTATTAGGGTCGCATTGAGGGAAAAATAATCTCGAGAATTAAGTCATAACTTTACGAGAAAAAAAGAAAATAACACGTAAAATTACTACTTTATAATATTATGACTTTATTCTCGAAATCTCAGATTCATTTTCTTTCCTCAATGTGGCCCTAATACTCCGTCAGCCACTGGAGAGGAGCTAAAGAGGAGCATGTGGCTCCGGAGCCGCAGGTTGCTGACTCCTGGTTTAGACCAACATGTTAGAATGACGAACATCACTGTTGCTTCGCCACTAGTGAGACTTTAAATAGTCTAATTCTCAACGAAAGACACGTCCCTTTAACAATATGTTAAAGGGACGTTAAACATTAAAAGGAGAAAAACAAATGTGATATTAAATCACTCTATTTCCTCATTCACAACATCTCTAACTCAGAGGCAGGAAAAGGGTATTTAATATAGGCTCGATACACCTACACAGAGTCTCAGCTACTCATGATTAACCGTTGTGTAATAGTGAAACTCTACTCCGGTTACCGGAGAGGTTGGAGGGAGATGTACGTTTCTAAAATGGTACGTTTCTACTTAAACCCATGGAGCTAACATTAGTGGAGTATGTTAGCACGTCATTAACTAAGCAGACAGTATAAACAGAAGTACGACACATCCGTGGTGTCTGCAGCTGTCTGCAGCTGTACGCATCTGGTTGGCTTTATAGGACAGATGATTAACATTAATATACATTACATTCATTCAGAATGCTGAGCAGGTTTCATACATTTACACGAAGTAGGTTCAGACCATATTTCCTTTCCAAGCTTTTATACTGACAATTAGGCCCTCAATAAGTCATTAGTGAAGGTTCTGCTCAGTTACATCACGAACAGTTTCCACTTACTATTAATGACATGTTTGATGCATGAGTCTTTTCAAGCTTCAGCAGGTGGAGCTTCACCTCAGATATGATGTATAGTTGGCAGGTTGCAGGAGTTTAAACAAACATTGTTGAAGATGAAGAGCCATAAATAATGTGTCACAAATGTAGGATCAAAAGGAAAAACACACTTGAGTTCCCTAAATGCATATTATGTGCTGTAAGTGTAGCAGTCATCACAGCAGTACGCCTTAAACATCCTTTTCAGAGAGTGCATTTGATTATCTTGTGTTAAGAACAGATCCCGGACCACTTTTACTGAACACTTCCTGGCTGTGTGTTTTGTGGCGCGCTCCGATCCGATGTCACGCATTAAAAGAGATTCTTTGATCCTGAAAATGCAGACTACAAAGTTGTGTGCCAGGAGCAGAGGCCAATTCATGTCGGATGCATAAAAGTCAGTCGAGCACAATAGGCCTAACGGGCCAGACACCCCTGGGTGGGGATTTGACATTCAGAGTGACTCGCCCTGAGCTCCCGGCGGCTCTGTCTTTGAGTGTTTTATATGTCTGACGGTTTTATTATGCCTGCTACGTCTCTACCGCCTGGCTTTATGGCTCATGAATATTCACGCTAACACGGGAGGAGAAGAGGTAACGGGGGGCGGAGTCAAATGCATTTCAAATAAAGCTACCCCCCCGCCCCGAGGCCAACCCCCATCCCCTGTTTTCAAAGGTTGTTTGGAGGTCAAGCCTTCAAGGTTCAACATGGCAGCTGCCTTGTGGAATTTAGGGAATAAACAGGTGAAGATGTGAAACTCCTGTCTTCCTCAGCCTTCATGTGAATTAGTTCTTGTGTGTGTGTGTGTGTGTGTGTGTGCACGTGTGTGTGCACGTGTGAGAAGGAGACAGAAAGAGAAAGGAGGATCCAAGTGGTGACAGTACCATTCAGCTGTTTCTCCCACACTGGTGTCTAGGATTACTACGGGTGAGAAAGTTGGCCAGAATACGGTTTCAAAGACTTAAAGGATACACACACACACACACACACACACACACACACACAGACACACAGACACACGCACCTGTCATACTGAGACCCCCGTGCAGAAAAATGGATTTCAGGGTTTATGGATTTGGAAATGGGGAAAGGATTTGGTGGGGGTGGTGGTGTTAGGAAAGAGTTGCCGTAGAGAGAGAAGTGTAGGTTGGGTGGCTCTGATGAAAGAGATAAAGTCAACCCCCCCCCTCCCCAGCCGTCCCTCCGCTGTCGGTGTCCTCTCCTGGAGCTGCCCTCTGCTCCCGTTATTAACCCCGGTGGTCTGGAGCCATATGGGTTGTGATTGGAGCTCTGTGGTGCATGCTGTCATACACCGTGGAGCGCAGTCACACTGATCTGTACATCTACACAGACCGTACAGCGAAGTGAGCACTGACCTGCTCTCAGTTTGTGTAGACGTGTTTACCAGCATTACCAATCACTGGTGTATGCGTAAGGTCTAGGGATGTTAATAATGAACCGTTTAACAGCTAACCGACGTTAAGAACTTTAACCGATTAACGCTATCGGTTAAAGCGGTTAAAGGAAATGTTAATAATTAATTAAAAAGCTGAGAGAAACTCAGAGGAGCGGCTCGTCTCTTTAAGGAGAAAAGCTGGTTCACTTTAAGAGGCAGAGCCGGAGTTGCAAGATACAGGAAGTCGGCTCCGGTCTCACCGGCTCGCTTGAGCGGAGCGGAGGAGTTGTAGTTTTGTAGCATTTATTCACCGACAAATAAACTGTACACACACTGCAACACCTACGTTCACAGCTAGAACGCCACCGACAAACCTACACTCCCCGCCAACACACACACACACGGTCTGTCGGAAACTCGCTAAAGTTACGCTGCAATGACAGAGCGGCGGCGAGCACGAAGCTACCAGCAGAGCTACAGCTGCTAACGTAGCACAAATACACACACTGTTTGTCGGATAATTGCTATCGTTAAAAGAGGGAAGACACACAGCTGACAACCTGCTAAACTAAACTAAATGTGCGGTGGAGACTTTACTGGGAAAGTGGCTGCATGTCCGCAACACTACACGCAACTCAGACACTGCAGCTGGTACATCGCTGCATGCGAGGCACGAATCTTGTCGGTTAGCATCCCTAGGGCCAAGTGTGTAGGACAACTACGGGGGCCGACGTCCCTCTCTAGAGCTGTTGTCAGAGTAGCGTAGGTCATTTGGAGAAGAGCAGCGTCAGTGTGTACGTGGGAAGTGAGTGGTGAAGCTAGAGAGAGAGAAAGCGGCAGTGAATGTGTGAGAACATTGAGCTGGTGGGGCGGTAGACGGAGTTAGTTCAGCTCTGAGAACATCAGGGAATGTTCAGTTTGTGCAGAAATAACTGCTGCAGCTCCCCGAGGCCAACAGAGGTTTCCCGGGTCTTGTTATCCGGCGGTTAACCCCGGAGCGAGTAACGTTATCGACTCCGGCCCGAGCAGGAAACGTTAACACAGTGGTTTGTCCCTTCTGGGCTACTGTAGAAACATAGAGGACCCGCTTCCTACGTAGATATAAATGGCTCATTCTGAGGTAGATTCTCAGTTCCAGGTGATTATACACTAAAGAAAACATACTTATTGATATTATAATCCATTTCTGCCGATAGATCCGCCCGAATGTTACACACTGTTCCTTTAAAACGTCTTGTGGAAGGAAAATGTCCTGAGATAATGTAATGAATAATCTTTAAACCTGTTGTGAATGGGCTGTGTTTATCTGTTTGTCTTCTGACCTGTTACGGTCGAGCTGCTTTTGAGAGTCTGTCAGTTAAATGTTGAAAGAAAGAAAGAGAGGCTATCGACCTGCAGCCGCAGCACACAGTTTAATCTCAAATCTTCATCAGCACACAAGTATCTTGTAATTGTTCTATTATCAATCGATGGTAGATGGCATCTCTGAGTAATCCTCCTGTTAACTTTATTAATTCTGACAGGTAAGGAAAGCTGGTTAGATATTCATTATTGTTCCTCCCTTCATACAGTCCTTAGACAACATAAGAATACAAAATATCATTGCTGCTAACACCATGACAGGATGATTAAACAATCCATATTTCTAGATTGGAGTCAGTGAGTGGTGGATGAGCACACATCCCACTGGTACGAGTTTCAGGTGCATCCACAGGAGCATGACAATGTTTCCCTCCTGCTGTCTGAAGCACTTTGTCCATTCAGACCTCATCTGTCAAGACTGTCAAGTCTTATTTTCCAATTACCTCCTTTACCTACTCACCTGCTTTATACCAGCTGAGACATTCTGTGGACATCAGGATATGTGCATCCTCATGCTTCATCATATCCACGTCCTTCCCCTCAAGCGTAGATTTGTATTGTTTTGTTTTGAGTCTTGCCAAAAATTCAGTCAGTGTAACTGAAATAAATCTGTGATACTGGACAGAGCAGGTCAGGATTCCTCAATGTTTGTCTTGTAAGGGAATCAGGGATGAATGAATTATGGATATAAACAAGTTTACAATGATTAATGGCAAATACGAACAGCTTTTATTAGAAAATAATAAAATGTACCTCGCGGACCGTCTGCTCACAGACTTACAAGCAGGGTCTGAAATTAACTTTCTTCACTTCCTGCCACTGTGGCAAACAAGTATTTTTTTTGTCTGCCACCTTTGAAAGCGCTGCGCTAAATTAAGGAATACAATTTTAATTAATTACAGTGTTCGAATTACACCGTGTCTCAGGGGAGCCCTAGTTTTTGAGCATGGGAGGGTACTGTACACAGTACTGTACTGTACTTTGTAACTGTCATCTATAGTGGTTATTTGCATAAAAACACACAATTCAAATGATTATGATTATTTAAATATTTGCTTTGATTAAAAAACATCTTGGTAAGTTTTTATGAAGGTCATAATCCCCTCCCTGTTATTTATTTTATATTGATGTGAAAACATCTCCTTCAAACAACTGGATTTATTCATGTTTACGAGATCACATTTGAACGCATCATGATAACGTTGTAATTTACCTTTGCCAAATGGTCATTTTGCTGAGCAGACAGTGAACGCCTCATAATAATAACTCAATGGCACCTCCGTTAACGTTAGTATCTCCGTTATTTATCCAGTCAGGACTGTGCTGCTAACAGCTGCTAACAGCTAACGTTGCTAACTCTCCTCCTGCTGATTTCAACACAGGTTTGTTGTTCGCAGTGTCGCTTTATCAGGTAAAATATGGTGCGTCCCCTCAGGTTTAGTAGCACCACGCTGTTGAGCACTTTTTTCCTCTCCGCCGTGTCTCCGTTCCCATCAAACTGAAACACGATGCAGCGTAACTGTGGGAAAGCATCAATAAGAGGATTCGATGGTCACGGAGGCATGAGATGCCAAGAAAGCGGATAACTACGGTTCTCTATTCCATCACTAGCGTTTTCCCTGCCTGCCAAAGTGACAGATGTCCTGATGACCTCATCTGTCAAGACTGTCAAGTCTTATTTTCCAATTACCTCCTTTACCTACTCACCTGCTTTATACCAGCTGAGACATTCTGTGGACATCAGGATATGTGCATCCTCATGCTTCATCATATCCACGTCCTTCCCCTCAAGCGTAGATTTGTATTGTTTTGTTTTGAGTCTTGCCAAAAATTCAGTCAGTGTAACTGAAATAAATCTGTGATACTGGACAGAGCAGGTCAGGATTCCTCAATGTTTGTCTTGTAAGGGAATCAGGGATGAATGAATTATGGATATAAACAAGTTTACAATGATTAATGGCAAATACGAACAGCTTTTATTAGAAAATAATAAAATGTACCTCGCGGACCGTCTGCTCTCCGGCTGGATACATGAGGCTAATGTACGTAGATATCATGACGGGGAAAGGAAAGTCATTTTCTCTGAATGAAAAGACGACGGGGGAAAGCTCCTGTGGGTGAAGCCGCCCTCGTCGAGTGGATTGATAACGCCTGAAACTCTCCTCTGCACCGCAGCACCGGCAGCTCATGCAGACCGGTGTCTGCCACCGCTACCGGGTGAAAGAGCGAGGAGTCCAGTGCGCCGTTCGTCTGCATGCACGCCATGGATGCGTGCTCGCGCTGCGGAGAGCAGAGCTGGCAAGCTGGCGCATGTCTGGAGAGTGAACCGGAGTAACGTTTAACATTTCTTTACTAATCAAAGAGCTAAAAAACACTTTCATACAACGTTTGTTGTCCTTGAATACAAGGTGCAAATCCTCAGTATCCATACAATCGATCTTATATCGATACACGTCTCCCATGAAGAACAACTTGCCGAGTACCTATCGATTTAGTTGGATCGTGGGAATATAAATCGATACATCGACGTAGTAGATGAATCGTTACCCCCATATAGTAACACCGTCACCGTCACCATCACCTCTCATACTCAACTCTTCAGTTTGCTTAATGATAATAAGCTCTTGTGTGTGTGTGTTTGTGTTTGTGTGCGTGTGCGTGTGCGTGTGTGAGCTCTGAGGTGTGTTCATGCGTCACTAATGGGATTGCAGGTCCCGGCCTTGCGGAGGACAGAGCCGGTGGCCATTCTGGTCTTAAAAGAAGGGATCAGATGGCCGGAGTGAGGCCACGGGCCTCTGGCTTAACCCCCTCTGTATGATCCGGCTGTCTGCCGGTCATTGAGCCAGACCCAGCAGCCAAACCCCCCCCCCCCAGAGGATAGCCATGAATTAATTAGACCATACTAAAGGCGAGTGTGACAGTGACCAGTGTGTGTGTGTGTGTGTGTGTCATAAAGGGTCAGTAGGACAAA
Organism: Sebastes fasciatus; assembly: GCF_043250625.1. NCBI lineage: Eukaryota > Metazoa > Chordata > Actinopteri > Perciformes > Sebastidae > Sebastes > Sebastes fasciatus. Next base: position 31,238,923 of record NC_133810.1, on the reverse strand, counting down.
GCAGAAGGATGAGGGGTTGGGGTGGGTGGTGTTGGAGGGGGGGTGGCGTTGACAACAGGTGGTGTGAGGAAGAGCTATAACCTCCCCCCCCCTCTTTAATGACAGCGTAGCACAGAGGCCACAGGGGCTGTGGAGAACAATAAAGGCCCCTTGCTCTGACCGTTGTGTCCAATCACACGCCATTATCTCTCTGAGCTGCTGATCTCTGGCGCTGCGCTGCCAGACTCACCGGTCCATCTCTGCTAAATGACCGTCCTCATCGCTTGTTTCCTCGGGCCCCCGTGTACATCTATACACTCATACAAATACGTAGCTACGTACAGGGGGTGTACACATAGTATGGATGCATCATGAATATCCACATTAAGCCTTAATGTATTCATGAATATGTTATGTATTTTGGTAAGTTTTGTTGCTGAATTATCTTGATTAAAAATGTAATTAATTGAGAGTCATTAGTCATGGTCTTACAGAATGTAAATGACCCCCTGTTGGGGCTCATTGAGGCCAACAGTAGCCCTCTGGCAAAAGCTACACAAGGGGCTGTGTGGTGTGTGTGTGCGACGCCTCAGGGTACAGATTAGAGACAGAAATACAAACCAGGAAGTCCAGTTGGGAGCCTCATCAGACACAAAGACACTGCACGGCAGTTTATTCTGCTCTTTGGAGCAGAACTGGAGCTGGAGAGTTCATCATATCAGACATTATTTGCTCCTCTGTCTCAGTGTTTGTCAGGTAAACATGCCATGAAGGATCCCACATGTAATTTGTTCTGCGTGTAGTTGATTTGTGCAGGTCAAGAGTTGAGCCAGGATAAACTTTAAAATGTTTTAATCAGAGCTCTCTGCAGCAGCGGCCTAGAAAATAGAAGCCAACAATAATGATGAGATGCAACAGGGAAATAGACAGAACGTACCACAAATAGATGGATATACTGTAGATAGTAGGGCTGGGACCATTCACCTATCTCCCGATTCGACACTATCACGATTCTTGGGTGCCGATTCGATATGTATTGCGACTCAATATTACGATTTATTGCGATTTTTAACACTACACCATGGGAATAAGTTGAATCATACACTTCTAGGGACTTTTACTTTGGAAAATATCTAAATTAATCCAGTCAAAATGTTTGTTTTCAGCATGTATGTAGTCAGAGATGTCCTGAAGTCAAATATATCAGGATCATTGTCAGGAATTATTTATTATCCAGCAACCCCAAAATCAAAGAATGAAGATATTTCCCTCACAAATTAGTGGTATTTCCTTTTTAATTTATAAGGGACATGTAATGTTTTATATTGTGCTCAATATAATCCATCAATCTGATTTCCATAGATGTATTTTGTATATACAGTTCCGTTTGTTAACACCTTATTTTGAAAACCGTACGTGTGTCTACTTCCTCTAACTCCTCCAAGGTGGTCTCTAGCTCTCCCGTCAGCTCCGTTCTCTTTATCCATCCATGGTCAGCTCCATCGGGGCCGTTTCAATGCAGAGAACACGGAGACGAGAGCGACGGCCGGCTCCACTGCCATATTACCGCGATACGATAACGTTTCCTGTCCGTGACAGAGTTAGCATGCAGCTTTAGCTCTGCTCTGTCTAGCTCTGCTTTTCCTGTCAATGTGTGAAACTCAAAGTGTTTCCATCCTTTACTGGATGTGTAGTGTTTACCACGCTGGATTTAACATGTGAGGGTGCAGGTCGTATCCACGCTGACCCTCCGACGTTTTCTACTTTATCATCTTGGGTCGCAGCGGCCGGCTGCTGTTGGTTTTGATGACGTACCGGGAGCGGATATGACGTCACGTTACTCAGACAATATTAAAACAGTAACGTCCTTCTACCTCCGCGTAGACTCAAATGAATTTCCCCACCCCTAATAAATATATAGACAGATAGATATGACAGGGACATAGAACATACCATAAAGAGATAGATGTTTAGATAGATATGACAGTTGGCAGACAGTTCGTATGAGCAGTGCAGACGTGCAGAGGGGGTAGCTGAAAAGAAATCCATCAATTCATCCCAAATAACAGAAGAAGCAGGATACATCTGGGGAGTTTCAGGCGTCATTAATGACAGACGGGCCAACACAATCAATACAGGGTTCAAACGAATCAGTGGAACACAATCACAGCATCATTACAGAGCGGATAGAAAAGGGAGGACATTAAACATTTAGACATTAAACCGAGGGAGAAGGATCTGGTTGCCGGTTGTTACTAAGCAGGAAAATCAGAGTAAAGAGGGGGATTGCCTTCTAAGAATCAAAATGATCTCTACTCGACTTGTTGTGGTAATTGGACGGCACATTGCAGCTATTGAACCAATCAGTGCAGTTATTGGGAAAAAGCGTTGCGTTTATTGAACCACAGATTGAGGTTATTTATGAGCTCAGTGTGCAGGAGCTGTAGGAGCTGCAGTAACCGGACATTTCACTGTTATCACGGAACAACTTCATGTAATTGCAGGACAATCTAGTGTAGAGTTCACCCCTCGCTAAGCCCCTCCTCTCCTCGGTTACTGTTGCTTTGCCTGTCAAGCTTTCACATCCGGCATGTCAATATGACGTTTTCAACGATGTCAGTGAGAGATATTCCAAAGGAAATAATGGAAGATTTGTGGAATAACAGCTCTGAATTATCAGAGAGAAGTAGACAGAAAGGATTACAGTTTGAGAGTTGCATTCACAATATAGGTCGGCAGAGTATTGTGAATGAAGAGGACATTAAAATAGAGGGAGAAGCTCACCCAATGCCCCCAATGCAAGCGTCAGACACCCCACAACTTGACAACCCGAGTGAAGGACAAACAGATTTGTTTGGAAATGTTAAATTAGCATAATGTAAATTGACTTTGTCCCCTACTGCGTATGAATAAGGGGCTTCTGCTCTTCCCTTGTATTTTAGGACAGTTTGCTACTGTCATGTGAAGAGCATCTTCAGTTGAGATTGGTTAATGTCAGCCTGGTTGGATGTGCTTTTAGTACGTACATCTCTGTCACAGTTTTTCTAGTCTCACATTTCCAATTCCCCGACTGATAACAGGATAGAGACTGTTTCAAAGTCTCTCGCCTAAAATGATCCTTTGCAACTTTTCTATCGACAGAAGCATTCACCTTTGAGTATTTGGTACGGCCGGAGTAATACTGGTCGCCAGCTCTTTGTGGTAGAAAAGGTATTCCAGGGGGATTTAGGTATATCTGACCTGTCTGCAAATGGTAAATAGGAGGGCAAATAGCTGTGGAAAACGCTTATTGATTTCTACTCGCGTGTGTATTTGTACAAGATTCATTTCTCCTTAAGACGCACTCCCACCTCGGAGTTCTGAAAGGTCAGCGAATGGGGGCTTAAGTCATTCAAGTGGAGCTAAATGGATTTCTGCTCCAAGATCCATCTGTTTTTGGAGTTTGTTGACAGGGTGGAAAATTGGAACTGTTGCTCTTCCCTCCCCCCGGTTGCACCACCGTCACCTCCTCCCCTTTCAGTGCAGGGGTATGAACAGGAACGGCACCCCAGCAGGGTAAAGAGTGTGCTGGGCACGAGGCAGAAAACAAGGCCCGGCCATCTGCTCCAGCTATGTGAACACATTCAGTGTATGTTTGACAGGGAGAACTGCGGCATTGGTTGGGCTTCGGCCATAAGTTGCATTAGCAGACAGGGACAGCTGATGGGGGAGATTGGCTCTCCTCCAACAGGAAGCCGCTGATGTCAGAGAGACGATTCACCTTCTTCACCTCTCGGGCACCTCGCCGGCAGGGATAGTGGACAGTGTCAGCGACCCAACAATGAAACCGCACACAAGTTAAATGACAGGGCTGTGTGTGTGTGTGTGTGTGTGTGCAAACAACGAGATACACTGCTGACAAAATTGACACAACTTACGAGATGGTGAGACAGCAAGCATAGGGAACTGCTCACAGACTTACAAGCAGGGTCTGAAATTAACTTTCTTCACTTCCTGCCACTGTGGCAAACAAGTATTTTTTTTGTCTGCCACCTTTGAAAGCGCTGCGCTAAATTAAGGAATACAATTTTAATTAATTACAGTGTTCGAATTACACCGTGTCTCAGGGGAGCCCTAGTTTTTGAGCATGGGAGGGTACTGTACACAGTACTGTACTGTACTTTGTAACTGTCATCTATAGTGGTTATTTGCATAAAAACACACAATTCAAATGATTATGATTATTTAAATATTTGCTTTGATTAAAAAACATCTTGGTAAGTTTTTATGAAGGTCATAATCCCCTCCCTGTTATTTATTTTATATTGATGTGAAAACATCTCCTTCAAACAACTGGATTTATTCATGTTTGCGAGATCACATTTGAACGCATCATGATAACGTTGTAATTTACCTTTGCCAAATGGTCATTTTGCTGAGCAGACAGTGAACGCCTCATAATAATAACTCAATGGCACCTCCATTAACATTAGTATCTCCGTTATTTATCCAGTCAGGACTGTGCTGCTAACAGCTGCTAACAGCTAACGTTACTAACTCTCCTCCTGCTGATTTCAACACAGGTTTGTTGTTCGCAGTGTCGCTTTATCAGGTAAAATATGGTGCGTCCCCTCAGGTTTAGTAGCACCACGCTGTTGAGCACTTTTTTCCTCTCCGCCGTGTCTCCGTTCCCATCAAACTGAAACACGATGCAGCGTAACTGTGGGAAAGCATCAATAAGAGGATTCAATGGTCACGGAGGCATGAGATGCCAAGAAAGCGGATAACTACGGTTCTCTATTCCATCACTAGCGTTTTCCCTGCCTGCCAAAGTGACAGATGTCCTGATGATTTCACCGCCACTGCCAACAATTTACCCGCTAATTTCAGACCCTGGTTACAAGTAACCGTCAGGGTTCTTCTGCTTTTCTTTTTTTGCCATCTCCCAGCAAATACGTCGGCCTGTTTTTCCACCAAGACAAGAACAAGCTGTTATCAACATGTGCAGCAAATTCAACATCATACTACTGTATGTGATCACACAATAAGCTTCATCCCGAAAACAACACTGGGTTAAAAAACAATGCAAGGGGCTGTGTTGTTAATGCTAAAACACTGCATGTGGATTTAGAATACTATGAGACAGGATTTATAAATCTATCGGGTCATTTGTCCTCCCTCTCAATGACTGGGATGTACAACATTGTTAACAAAATATTCTCCTAGAAATGGAAATACTTGACAGGCCTGTGTTTGTTCTGCCCGTGCCATGGTCTCATTGAAGTGAATGAGGGAGCTGTGCTTCATGACGTCGCGCTGCAGTCGGTCTGACTGTGAACACGACCTAAATCACCCTGTTAAAAGTTCACTTCACATTGTTGGAGTGGAATTCTTGGAGGTGCTCGTCGCCACCATCTCCATCCCACCGTGGTGGTCAATAATTAATGGGTAGTGTGTGTGAGTGTGGGGTGGGGGGGGGCACCCATTGTCTGTAGGCGCCTCTGTCCACCCCGTTCTCCTGGAGGTCAGGTTAAAGAGTGTTTCTGGTTTTCCAGATGGGTGAGCTACAGTAGCTTTGATTGGGCGGGAGGGTCAGCTGAGGGCAGGCGGGTGGGGGGGAGGTTTGCCTTACAATGGGCTTCTGAACAATTCCCAGTGACCCTCTTACCCTGCTGCTATAGGCTGCACGACGCCAGCCATTACTAGATTAAAGTAATCCTCTTTTCAGGTCCAGACAATTGCTTTATTAGCTGACCACACACAGGAGCCCGACCACCTCTGTAATGGTATTGTTGAGGGGGGCCCTCGGGGTCTTGGGGTGGGTGTTATAGGTGGAGGCTGTTAGAGCTTTGTTGCTGTTGTTTTGGCTCTCCTTAGCAATGCCATGCATACATTACTTCTCCTTGTTTAACCCTTCACACCGGCCATATCGGTCTGCATGTACGTGTTTCTATTTATGGTGCAACACATGGCATCCTCCACACCTCATACTCCATATCACTCATCGGTGGACATATTGCCTGAATTACAATCAGATTAAGTGCGGGTATGGGTGTGCATGATTGCAAATCCCCCTCCTCTTCTTCCTCCCCTTCTTAGCATGCGGTCCAGATTTTTTTTTTTCTCTGAATCTCTCGACTGGCTTGTTTTTGCCAAAAAAAAAAGAAAAAAAAAATCCCTCCAACATGCTGTTTCATCTCGTCTTTTCCTCCGTATCTAAAGGCATGGTGCGTTTCCAACTAAAGCAAAAAAAAAAAACACTTCAAAATGTGTGGTTTCACTGACAGATTGTTCTTTGTCAAAAGGGCATAAGCCGTTTTTATGAGCCTGTCAATCAGGCGTGCACGGCTTCACCTGATAATTTATTCAGCTTTACGAGGAGCAGGGAGCCACTCAAGCTGAATTAAGTGTTGCCAAACAGTTTGAATATTTCATGAATCGCTGGGGTAATTTTAAGAGACGTGGCATGTTTCTATCTGTGTCATTTTTACACCGTAGTGTCCGTGAGAGAGGCACACATTTGCTCCCCTAAAGGATGTATGCTAGTTTCAATTAAAGAGGAGACTCACGCAGGGGCAAGTTCATAACATCTGTGTCTGGGAATTTATGGTATCAATCCAAAAATATTCATCAAACATAAAAACTTTTGGACTCCGAAAGATAAGCCAATAAATACACAGCTTCATTAAGCCGATAGATCTGACAAGGACTGAACACGGAACAACCGTTCACCTCGACTGAACTCCCTCTCACATAGCTTTCCTCCTCAGAGGTCATGAGCCTTCACTGTTTATCACCAGCTCCCGTTAAGAGACTAAAGAGAGGCAGAAATAAATCTTAAACACAGCGTTTTGATAATGTGATATTATTGATCCGCGCTAGGAAATTGTTTTTTTTTCTCTCCTCACTGCAGGAGGTCAGAAGTCAGGGTCAGCTACACGACACAACACCCTGCGGTAGGAAACAAATCATGGTCCTGCCCAAGGGCCCTTCAGCAGGGCGGTGCTTGTAGCACTAACCTGGGCTCTCTGTTTGAAGGATGTCTCTCTTCCTACCAGTCGGCTTTCTTGGAGGAAGAGCCGAGAGCAGAGGAGCCACAATGTGACTTTTAATTCCCAGAGAATTACACAGTCCGTACTCTGCTGAGTTTGGTCTGCAGGCTGTCAGGGGTTGGGGGGGGAGTCATGTGTATCCCATCAGGAATTGCAGAGATGAAACATAGATGAAAAATTGCCAGAAACACACACACACACACACACACACACACACACACACACACACACACACACAGAGGCCAACATGGCATGCCAGTGAAGGTTTGCGGTGGATTAACCTCCAGGTTGCTGGGTGGGTGAGCACAGCCGGAGCAGCAGCAGCAGCAGCACCGGCTCACAAATGGGATGGGAACCTGCTGCTGAGCCACACATAGGTGAACACTCCCCACGCCGGGAGATTGGAAGGATTTACACGCGAATGAGGAGAAAGTTGGTGTTGGTGTGTGTTTGAATGTACACATGTTTACAGTGGACTGGTTTTATCTGTGTCTGTGCACATCCATTCTGTAGCAGCAGGTTAATAGGAGAGGTTGGGTTTAGGGGCAGGTTTTGCCTGCGAGTAGTATTTTAATACAGCCTCACTCTTGACTTGAAATATGGCTATTTCAATCAAATGGGCTTGGCAAAGCCTCAGGCTGGTTCTACTCTGTTTGAGTGTGTGCACGGTGTGATGGGGGAAGGAAGGGAGATGGGTGAGGAGCCCAGCAGGATGATGGAAGGTTATAGCCAAGACCTCTAAAAGCTCTGTAGACATACACACAGTAAAGTGTAACGGCGGCTTATTGCTCGAAAAGTCATTGATCATTCATCATTTCAAAAGTACCAATAATATTTCTTCTTTAATTATCTTTTACTTTATCTGTGTCTTCATGGATTCAACTACCTGGATGAACCAGATGAACCTATATACGTTACTTAAAGGTTCTCTGTACGCTATCACAGCGTTAATATATCATCATCAGCTATAGTCTATGTAAAGATATAGAGGAGTAATGTCTAGTCCAGTGATAGGGTTGCTAGCGGGGGGTATACAGCAGCAGCTGATGTTGATTTGTACTGAGTGTTTTTAGGGAAAGGCGAAATAAGGCATTGAAACCTTTGTGTAGCTGGTGCGTGAACGGAACCTTTGATTAGGGATACCACTTTTTTTCAGACCGAGTACAAGTACTTACATTTGGGTACTCTCCGTTACTGAGTACCGATACGAGTACTTCTCTGTGCCTAAAGACCCTCGTTAACAGCCAGCTGGAGGGTGTGAGCGACACACGGCAGGCTGGGGAGTCACGCATACGAGGCGGTGCGCCGCCACCGGCTCTAGGACGGCTTGGAAAGGCTCGGGGCGAAGGTGCTTCCCGGGGCCGTGGACAAAGTGCTCGCTGCGCCCTCTCTCCCCACCGGGGAGGGACATGGCCCCCTGCTCCCGGTGCGACTGTCGACCGGGGCAGACTGTCATCAGTGCGCCCCAACCGTGTTGTTCCGCCAGGGCGTGGCTCAGCCCACGTAAAAGGCGCCAGGGGTCTGCCGCGATGTGTGCAACCCACCCGACCCGTCTTGAAACACGGACCAAGGAGTCTAACGCACGCACCAGTCAGAGGGTGCAAGCAAAACCCTGAAATGCAGCGCGCGCTGACTGAGGTGGGATCTCGGCCCAGCGGGTTCGGGCGCACCACCGGCCCGTCTCGCCCGCACCGTCGGGCAGGTGGAGCGTGAGCGCGTGTGATAGGACCTGAAAGATGGTGACGAGAGGTTAACGCCATGCTGCCGTAAAGTGGTATCGGTGCCGTTGTATCGGAGCCGCTTTGCGAGTACGAGTACATGAGCACAGTATCGGACCCGATACCTGATACTGATATCGGTATCGGTGCATCCCTACCTTTGACATTTATCAATTTCACATTTCACCAACGACAACTGCATGACTGATAACTCCGGCTTACTTAGAAAAGTCCAGATGTCGACATCTCTCACCAAGAAGATAGAAACTCATCTGAATCAGCCCTTGTCTCCTCTTCCTGGTTGGAGGCAGCACAGCGGCATCTGCAGTTTCTATCATGTACCTTGTGAGACTCCCTAACCTCCCCGGTCATTTCCATAGGACTTACATAATATTTACCACTTGTTCTGTGTAGCGTGCATCCTAAACGTAAAGCACGAGCCAGTTTAAACATAGAATCTTATTGTCACATGATTGCAGCTCCGTGCTAGTTGGCCTGATCATCCTCAACCAGTGTTCTTCAGCATGCTTTGGGCCATATTATAGCACACACACACACACACACACACACACACACACACACACACACACACACACACACACACACACACACACACACACACACACACACACAGAAACAGAACAACCCCCCCCTCCCATGAGCCCCCCTCTAGTGTCTGTGTGGCTGATAATGAGTGCCTCCTGTGCAGTCCCACTGCTGCATGTGGGGCCCACGGTCATATTGGCTGCAGACTACACTGCTGCCAAGTATTAGCCCCTCCTCATCCACCCTTACCCCCTCCACCACCCACCCCCTTCCAACACGTCTGGGTGTGACAAGACACCGTGGAGGGGCCAGGCCTGGGCATTTATGAGCGCTTAAAAAGCCATGAAATGTCGCACCTTGACAGATAACCCCATCTATTTTTTCCTCAGCAGCTCTGGTGGCTGATGGTCTCATATTTTATCATTTTTTTGGGCAGTATTTTACATAACGTAGCTACGATGGTAACACATAAACAGTATCAGAGCATGACATGAATATTAAATTGAATGTCATTTGCTGATCATGTTGTGAGAAGAGGTTTATCAATGCTGATAACAGGTTTATAATCTGCCTGTAATGCATCACAGTGACTTGTGGATTTCATCTCAAAGTTGTCTGAGCGCGGTGGCTCATAATTGTTTTTCCTGAGGTTTGCCAGGGCTTTCACGTTAAGGTGAGTTTGTACTGCAGAGGTTTTCTGTCAACCTCTGGTCAGGATCATGTTGGTAAACTCTATCTAACCGGTTTTCATTTTAACGCCTGATCTCCTCACTAATAATCACACAAAAAAGAGGTCCTCTAAACATTCCCCTCAACCTGTACGGTCAATAGCAAAATTCTGGGCCAATAATGACGCCGATGTTTAAAATAACAATTTGGCCGATACCGATGTTTTGTTTATTTTGTTTTTGCTTTTATTTATTCCCTTTTTGTGCAAAAGAAACAAAGACCTCGTCATGATGAAAAAATAACTGAACTGTTTTAAAGGCATTCAGCAAAACTTTATTATTTATTTATTATTATTATTATTATTTTATAATTGTCATATACATACATGAAATTTGACCTCTGCATTTAACCATATATTGTTGTTTTACTGCTTAATTTTTTGTTGAACACAACATACTTGTCGCTGATCTTTCTCTGAGACGGTGTAATACTCCCACAGGCCGACTTTTTCATTCACTTTTACTTGTAAAAAAAAACACGCTTGAGAACGACACACGTCGCCCGCTGTCAGAGTCGTGTACAGCAAACAAGCAACACAACATTTAGCCGGCGCAAAATTGATGCAACACAACGGATTAACATCAGCCACTATACCATCGGCGAACGTCATCTTATTTGACGACAGGCCGATGGCGGTCAACAAGGCGAATGTCGGCCGATACCGACGTTCGGCCAATAAATGTGTGCATCCCTACTATGCGTGGAAACCATTTTTCATGCTCTTGCCGTTGGGACTAATGGGACCAGCTGCTTTCCAACCATCAGCTCAGGTTTGGTGGCAGCATGGGTGGGAGGGCTCAGGGTACTGGGGATTGGGTGGGTGGGGTCGAGGCTGCTTTTGTGGTTGCTAAATGGACTCAGCTGACAGGACCAAGCAGCAGTGATGGTGGCCTAAATGGCTACACCAGTGGACACGCTAAGGGACAAAAAGGGAATAAAATTAAGGGGAGAGAATGCATCAGACATTGATGAACAGGTTATGCGATCGTGTGCTTGACGTGAAGGGCGGGCGGGAACAGTCGAGCCGAGAAGGTGACCCCTCTGGACTCACGGAGGGAGTAATTGAAATGCCCTGTCGCTGTGATTCCCCTTCATTTAGCTTTAGCACCGGCTCAGTTTCGCCGTTGGCTATGTGAACGTTTCCCCGAGAGCTAAACCATGTTATGTCATTTACTCAAGGCCATAAAATACTCTCAGGCCAAAGAGCTAAATGACAGCACCATGAGAGAAATGCAATTTAAACCAAGTTGTTGTTTTTTTTTAGAAGGGACGACGTTTGAGGTCAGCTGTCAGAAAATGTTGATAAAGAAATGGTAAGGGCTTCTTGACAGTGTGTTTGTGTGTGTTGGCACACTGCAGTCTCCAGTCAGCCTGTATATTGGACTGAGCTGGTGATATTGGATGTAGACAGTGCTTTGCTGTATTTGCTGCTACAGCTGCCGTGCAGCGTATCTGCGCCAGTGTCTGTGTTTGTATTGGGTGGGGTGGGGTGGGGAGGCGGTGGGTGCTTAAAGGCAGCGTGGACATCTGTCTCCAACTGTGAGACCCCCGCCTCCCCTCCATCCTCTCCAGACCCTCCTGTCACCACAACACACACACACACACAATATCCTGTGCAGGCTGTAATGGTTGATAGGGATCGGAGGGGGTCCACTCTGGATAATGAGAGTGGCTGATGGAAGGTGGCTTCTGATGGGGGCCCCTGTTGGGCCCAAGGGCCTGGGCAGATATTGCCTTGGGGACTGCGCTACACCTACAGAGAGCACAGAGAAAAAGGGATAAGAATGACGTATGAACCGGGGCGAAGAGCACAAACATCGGTGTGTATTAGCGTGCGGTCACACCAAAGCAGATTGCTTCTTGTCGGGACAAGATGTAAGCTGACGGATAGACGGATAGACGGATAGACGGATAGACGGATAGACGGATGACCGGCTCAGTCCCCCCCCACAACAGAGCTGCAACCCAAGGACGCTGTTCCTGATCCCCTCCCCTCCATCCCTCACTTTGCTCTGCCTGCCAGGGGACTATCCGTCATTCTCTCTCTGCCATCTGAATATTTATTGGGGGTGCTGTCACACACACACATGCAGCCCTTGGAACATTAATGACAACGATAAAGCCATTTAATTAAAAGTGAGCCTGCGCTCACCCCAAAGGTGTTTTTTATGTCCAATTAAATGCTCAAATGATGCCCTGATATACAACAGGGTCGTGGTGCTTTGCACACAGAGGTAAATCAGGAGTCTAGTGGTCACAGATAAATACTACTAACATACAAGAACACACTTTGTTTGGCGTAGAATAGATTAGCTGCTCTCGTGGGTTTTTAATTTTTGTAATGATTCAGGGAAATTTGCAATTCACACATCCATCAGTGTACGTCACAGGCTGATAGATGCTACATGCAGACGGGTGTCGTTTGTTTTTGTGTGACTAATGTGCTTGTCGTTGTGTAAAGATACAGGCTGCCAGAAACCTGTCACAGACTGAGAAACTAAGATGTTTATAGATGATCTGATCTTTATTGTTGTCGAGACGTAGACGTGGTCGTAATATACCTGATTTTATATCATAACATCGACCTATATGAGTTGTGAAATATAATTGAGAAACAATTAGGGTTACAACTTGTCTACAAAATGTCAGAAAAGAATGAAAAAAGCTTGTTAAAATTCCCTCCTGCTATTTATATAGTATGTTTTATTTGACCAACAGTTCAAAACCCAAAGATATTCAGTTTACTATCATATACGACACATTTAAGAAGCTGCAACCAGAGAATATTTGGGCATTTTTGCTTGAACAATGACAAAAACTATTAATTTATTTATCAAAATAGTTTCATTTTTTTCCCTTTTAGTTTTCTTTTCATTGACTAATCGATTCATTGATCCATTGTTGCAGCTTTCGAAACAGTTGATACATAAAATGACCTAATGATAATATGCAAAAACCTCCAGTTGAGCCCAATAACAAGAGCTTTAAAGATGTAAATACGGAGCTTTTTAACATATTGATACTTCAAACGTCAAACTGGTAGACATAAATCGTGTTATGGTATATATCGTCATGTCCGACTCTAGTTGTACGTGTCAGAGCGGGTGAAGCATTAAACATTTTCAGGGTTTCAATTCCAATCATCTATATTTCAAATCTATGCACTTGTGGTCCTTATCTCTTGGCCTGTGTGTTACTGTGTGTCTGTGCTCTGATTAAAGCGCAGCGTTCAGGCCCAGTGGTGGGGATTACTCTGGCTTTGTTGAAGGGGTTTAAAGAAAGGGTCAAAGTGCACCCACTTAATATGGGCCCCAAAGGGCCTCCTGGGTAATTGCCAGTGCCTAATAAACTTCTAGACACCCTCTTTTCGCTTCAGATGTGAAGAGTGCGAAGGGCAGAATGGAAAAGATCAGGGGCCCCCCTGGAGCCGTGATCTCAGAACGGTGTGTGACAGGTCATCGCGGCGGTCCTTTAACCCCACCGCATGGTAATTCAGACCTGGGGAGCGACGCGCTGCCCTATTTCCCTCCTCGCTTTGCGTGATGGGACAGGTTGCTGAACAGTTTAGTCAGGGTTTAGTAATCTGCTGTGAATAGTGATTGGGAGAAATGTCAGCAGCAGGTAGAGATAAGGTCAGGGGTGTGGTTTGGCATATCATTCCAGGAATGGAGAGGGCCAATGGGATTTGGAGTGCTTCAAATGCTCTAAGTAATTGGCCATCAGGATACGGGTCTGACTAAAGCCATAAGTGGCAATAAGAGGAACAGATAAAAGAAGACAACAACATAGTGGTTCAGAAGCCCACAATGAATCGCGTAGACGTTGTCTTTTATCAGAGCGAAGGCAAGCCCAGGCTCCGATAGCTAATGAGGAAATGAAAAATATCCCCCTTAAACGCTGACGTGACCTTGATTACAACAAACAGGCTGATTTATCTCCTCACATACACGCCCACGTTCACCCTCATTCAAAGACGACGCCGCACTATCTTGACAAGAAGAGAAATTAGACTTTGGGCCGTACAGCCTGACATTGAGATACAATGCATTTCCCATACAAACCCAGGTATTTCAGATAAAGACATGTCAGAAGTAAGCGATGCTATATGGATGAATGGATGGACACATAGATATGTGGATGATGATGATGATAATGGTAACGTCCTGTGCTGTCATTGGGGGAGTTGTGTCATTAATCAGATGAGGCCTCCTCTGTTTGCTTACTTGGTCCTCAAGGCTTCACATACATGGGAATATGAGCTTAGAAACCCCTTCTGTATTCTATTCATTTTCAGTAAACAGAGCACTTGTACTGTTTATGCTACTGAAGACTTCTTTGAATCAAATACGTGAGAAATGAATCAGGTTTTACAGGGATCTTTTTCCTCAGGGATGAATGGGAGTAGAAAGAGTAATAGTAATGATTCACCTCAAGAAGTTATTGTACTTACAGTACATATTGCTCATGTAGAAATGACTTGTGTTGTAACTCACCTCAGCAGAAGTACAGGCTATCTTACTTACATAGTGTAAAGGTCAATATGTACTCAATCCGTCAACTCACTGATGCTCTTGGATGTAGATATCAGCTTGTAGGGCTTTCTCAAAGATTCCCCAATGAGTCTCAAATCTTAATGGATGAGCTCATTTTCTATGCATAATGACTGTGCCTCTGATTGGTTAGTACTCGTTGCGTTCGTTGGTTGGGTTGTTTAGGTTTACAGCTTTTTTTAGTCGCGGTGTTCAAAAGTCTATGAAGTCTGTAACCAGTTTCTGACATGACTCGCACTTTTTAAGGTTGCGTAACTGATTTCTCTCTTTATGCCGGCCTCAACAGCTCTGCAGATCTCGGCACACTCAGGAGAAATAACTTATTGATATCCTCAATTAGATATATCGATATAATGTAAGACAGTATGCAAATCAGCCATACTCTCCTCTTGCATCAATTAATCATCCACCAACTCCGTGATCTCGTATCTTCCCATACCTTCAAAGAGAACTTTGTAGAATATTTGAGGGTAGAACTTTGATAAGTGCTATTTTGAAAGAGTTGCTTCTCCACTTCAGACGTTACTTAATAAATGCCCGGGATAGATTGTGATGTGAGAAGGGATTTTAGGGGGGAGCTCCTTTTCAGATCAGCTATGGCGTCTTTTTTGGTAGGCCTATACGTTCGGGCCCGGATAGGAATGCCACAGAAACCAGCTCATTAGTTTATCCCCGTTGTAAGTCCCTGGAGTGGCTGAGGCCAGACTTAGCCTGCAGGCCTGCATGGCTTTGGTCTCTTCCTGGTTGACTGGTGTTAGACCATCATTCTAGACTACAAAACCACCCCCCACACCTGTAATCTGAGAGGTCACAGGGGTTTAGAGACTCCAGTGCCTTCAGGTCACAGGCACAAGATGTCGACCACAGAGGGATGCATTTGGAAGTAAATGAGGCTTTCTAATGTTTTATGAAGAGACTCCAGTAAAGCTGAAGAGAGGGATTTATATTCTGGATTATATATTTAGTGTGGCTTCCTAGAGTTGATATCATTGATTTATCTGAGGTCATTGTGTAAAGCCTCTAATGAAACTGGCAGAATGGAACCCAAATGCACAACAAGGAGGCAGTTTGACAGTAAAGTTCAGCTTTTACTTGGTAAGGCAGGCAAAGTTCAGTACCAGGAAATCTGTCCAAACAGGTGAACAAACCTGATGAGGGGCAGGCAAACAGGAAAGTCAGAGTTAGTCAGGCAAAACAAAGAAAAAAGCTAGGCGGCAAAACATCTGGCAAGTGACCGCCTAACTAGGACACGTTGCAGATAAAGAGATAGCCAAAGAAAACCAGGTGAAGGGGATGAGATGATTAGAAGCCGGAGGGAGTAGCAGGCTTCTGAAATTACGTAAGGGGTTAATGATAAGGCATGAAAACAGAGCAGATATAAACTAAGAGTTGGCAGGGGTGAATAGTGACTTATTTTCTTGACCACAGATTGAATAATGCATCTACTTTGCGTGTGTGTGTGTCAGCTACAACAGCCTTTACTATTATGAATGTGCTGTGATGCCGAAGTGTCAATGAACACCATAGGGGCACCATGTTAAATTCAGTCTCACACGGTATCAATAGCAATGTCCTGTCATGCTTTGTGTTATCCAGCTTAGTCAAACAGTGAAAGATGATCCTAATTTGTGATTTGCACCTGTTTGGCATTCATGTTGTTTCTTTTGGAAGGCCAACAAAGTCAACAGGATCCACGCATGCATAGTCAGATAAAAGACAGTATCATCAACAAAGAAGCTCACACATACTCTAACCATGTCTCTTCTTCTTCTTTTCCCCAGTTCTGAGAGACGACTTCCGTCAAACGCCCAGCGATGTGGTGGTAGCAGCAGGCGAGCCGGCCGTCATGGAGTGTATCCCCCCCAGAGGCCACCCTGAGCCCACCATCTCCTGGAAGAGAAACAACATCCGGGTCAATGACCGAGATGAGAGGATCACTGTAAGTTTCCCTATAGACGTATAGATGAGTTGTTGTTTTCATCATCCACTGACCAATCAATCATTTAGAGTTTTGATGAGAAGCCCCTGATTAAGAATCAGTCCAGTTCCATCATTGTCGATAATTGAAAAGCAGCATCACTATTGAACTGCATTGATTGTTGTTTAATTGAATCCTTCTTCAGAGGAACACCTTCTAGAACGTGCAAACGTCACAATACAATAAAAGCAGACATGTAAACCTGCTATTCAGGAGCATACATGTGTGTGTGTGTGTGTGTGCGCACTATACATCAACATTAATCAATGCATCTACAAAGTGAGCGGTGGAAGATGTTTCTGTGGTGTTATCAGAGCGAGGCTCATCGTCAAACAGAGGATCCGTCTGTCATCACACACTGAACATGACCGAGTGGCCTCGCTCCGGACTAACACGCCTCAATATCCTGTTTCCAACCTCTCTCCATTTCTCTTCATCCCCTCCACCACCACCTCGCCTCCTCCTCTCCTCTTCCCCTTCCCCCTCTGCTTACCTTTTCATCCATCTCTTTCTGTTCCTCTCTGCTTCCCCTCTTCTCCTCCTTTTGCTCCTCATTTTCAGATGCGAGGAGGCAAATTAATGATTTCCAACACCAGGAAAAGTGATGCTGGCATGTACGTGTGTGTTGGAACCAACATGGTTGGAGAGAAAGACAGCGATCCTGCTGAGCTGGTGGTGTTTGGTGAGTCATGGAGTCCTTTGCTAGTACTGATGGGAAATGAAACATATGGGTAATATAGTAATCTGAATTGTTATCATCATCATTACAACTTCCAAACATGGCTATTCTTGAATTACACAAACACATATTTCAGATGCAAAGATCTTTACCTTCAAATAATCCTGGTCAAGGTTAAACAGTGATAAACTATATACAGATTACAGTGTAAATGGTGTAAACTGGAGTTATTTGACTTTGTAAAAAAAGTATTGGACTTTAATAAATGTCCTTTACCATAAATTAGCAAAGGATATTTAATAATCCTGTGGAGAAGTTACTCTAATGAGAAGGTTGTAATGGTTCTTATAGTAAGCTTTGCAAAGCACAAGTCTCCTCTGTTTTCTTCCTTTCTCTGGGTTTCTTGTCTCTCGGGCTGTTCAGTCTGATGTTGTTGTAGGTGGATGTTTCCCTCCCAGCTGCCCTCAGCGTTGCTCTCTTGACCTCTCTGCTTCTATTCCTTCTCTCTGCTTCTCTGCAGCAGCATATAGGCGTTCTCAAAGTGTGTATTGATCCCAGGAAACAGATAGAAGATTGATATTTTTCTTTGCAGTTCCACCAAACCCCCCCCCACCACCAACCTCCTCCGCACCACCACACAGATGCTGCTCATTTTGCACGTTGTTGTGCAACAGCAAACCTTAACCCAGTGTGTGTACCACCTAACTCATCAATGTATGGTTCCTGAAAATGCATGGCCTTCCTTATATTTCATATTACTGCCATCCGTGCAATTTGCAAGATAATCATAGTGCACATCTGCACTAATTTCTCCAGGCTATCACCATTCCTAACAGGGATTATGATCATGATAAGAGTCTCTCTGGACATAATGTCTCTGGTGTTGCACCTGTAACTCTATCAATGTTTTAATAATGTTACCGTGCTTAGTTGGTGAATTGGTTTTAGTTTTCACAATTTATTCCCTCGGTGGTCACTATTTGTGTTATCCTCTTCTATCTCACAGTCTCTGCTGCTGCAACAATCTAATTACCCTGGAGGAGTCATTTAGGTTTAGTACCACCAGCATGTTTAATCCTCTCTCCATCCTCTGTCTCCGTCTAATTTCAGAGAGGCCAGTGTTCACCAAACAGCCGGTGAACCAGGTGGTGTTGGCAGACGATACGGTCGACTTCTTCTGCGAGGTGCACGGAGACCCGACTCCGACTGTCCGCTGGCGGAGAGAGGAGGGAGAGTTGCCCCGGGGCAGGTACGACTACCACCCTGGTATCATCATGGCAACGACATGTGCTGGTGGCCACTGGAACAGGGTGTTACTTAGCAACATATTACATTTCTGCTCATTTCACTGATAATATATAATAACAGCTTCCGAGTGGAGAGCAACTGTGTGCATGTATGTTACAGTCCTGCGACAGCCACAGATACCAGATTCTTTTTCTTTTTTTGTCAGATCATTTTATTTATTGATTGCTGTTCAGGATTTAATGAGAATTTCAACTAATATAACAAAACAATGTTTCTAAAACACATCACCCAGCCTCGCTTTAAGCGAACAAAATAACAAAACATAAACACGTTATTGCAGAGAAGATGTTTAGGTGGTGTAATAGACAACAAGTCTTGTGTGTCGATGTCTTTCCAGATTTGAGATCCGCAGCGACAACAGTCTGCGTCTGACCCAGGTGCGAGGTGAAGACGAGGGCACTTACACCTGCGTGTCGGAGAACAGCGTGGGCAAAGCCGAGGCATCGGGCGCTCTGCAAGTGCACGGTAAGACGCGGGCATGCATACCAAATATTTTAATAAAATGTCACCCCTGAAATTTCCATTTTGAATTCAGTTTGTTGGTCAATCAGCTGAGATTCCGGCGACGGTTACTGACAGCGCCAGCTGGCTGCACAGTCATGATGTACTTGTTAGAATTTGAGGATGATTACGAGTGGATTAGCAGACTCATTTCATTTAATATTTTGTGTGAATAATTGTTAACTTCAGTGGAGGCATTCCTCCTCTCTGATGTTCTGCAGAACATTAGATTTTAACACTGAATACATGAGTACATTATTTGCACAGATGGACAGTTTTGCTGTGATGCATCACAAAGCACCAGCTTACTCTCATTTCACTTCTCTTTAACTCACTCTTTCTTCCAATGGATTACATTTGGTAGCTTTTGCAAAAGATTTGCCATCAAGTCAGTTTCCTCTTTAAGAACAAATGTTATTATCGATGTCCAAGATGTTTATACCATATCGCCCAATAAGAAGTCAGAACAATCAGTGAATAGAGAAAGCCAGAGAGACATTGTTACTGGTTAAAACTCCCCATATTACGCCCCTGGTAGCCTGCTGTTAACTGAAACTATAAGAGGGGGGAAAATGAAGGAGAAAAAAGATGGATTTTAAGTTGGAGCCTGGATTCGTCATCCCTCTGGAGAGAGAGCCAAGCTCAAAAAGCATTGAAATTGATTTGGAATAAAGTCGGGCCTTCGCAAGAGAAATCTGTCATTTGGGATGATAAAAGGGAATATTTAGAGTTATATTCTGTAACAGTTAGCTCTGTTAGCGGGCGCTCCAGTATGGACATCTGCTCACATACTATATCCACATGCATGCACTGATAAACAGACACAGCACATGCAGAAACACACTTTACTAACAGGTGACACTTCCTATGACGCCCATGTCTACAATGCATTATTATCTCCTTGTAGCACTGAATAGTCATAATTATAAGAACTCATAAATATCCATAATGCTTTATAACAATAATAATAACGCATTTTATAATGACTTATACAGTCAAGTATCATAATACTTCATAATTGCTGCTCACTTACTGACGTTTTCTTTTTTTTGCGAGGATCATAGTGCATTATAATTCCCATAGTTGCAATATTTTATAACCTTTTTCTAATGTTATAATGCATTATGATGTGATTATATGTTAGGCATTATAAGTGGTTATTGATTACTTAAAGTAAAGTGAAAAAAAAATGCAAGAAAAACACAAAACATCAAATTAATATGTAGTTTACTTAAAGCAAACAATGAATTATTGGTACTTATAGTAACTTATAATCACATTATATTATTAAAAAAAAGTTGTAATGTATTCTAAAAAGATGATAAAGTATTAAAACTATGGGAATTATTATTATGTATTACGATCCTCGCAAAAGAAAATGTCAGTGAGTGAGCAGCGATTTGAAGTATTAGGATTCTTGACTGTATAAGTAATTATTATTATTGTTATGAAGCATTATGGATACTTGTGAGTGCTTGTAATCATAACTGTATACAGTATGTATGTAGTAGAGTGTTTATAATGCATACATAGAAAGTGTTGTTGAATCTTGCAGCAGAACGAAAGAGTCATTCTCAGCAGCAGCTGTCAGGCTAACAGAGATGGATTGTGGGTCGGTGCATGCAGCTGCAGTATTAGAGATAATAGGAACCCCAACCCCCACCCTCTTGTACAAAACCACAGATCAATCAGAACACCTGTACGCACACATTCAGTCCATCACTGCTCCTCCTTCTCGTCCACTCTTCCTTTCTTTTGGGACCACTTCATCTAAATAGTGGGACGATTTCACTGCAGTCCGTTCTGTGATTATTCATCTGGAATAGACCTCTGAGTGGCTCCACAGCTTCACAGCTTCACTCTGTCATGTTGAAACATTTTATCCAGTATCAACTGTTCATTATGGGCTCATCATTTCATTCTCATTCATCTCTCTTTTCCTCTTTTCTTTCCCATCCCTTTCTGCATCACTCCACCGCAGTCGGCCCATCCAGTGAGTATTCCATTTCATCCCATCTCGTATGTGTGTGTGTGTGTGTGTGAGAGAGAGAGACTTATACAGACATTTAGGTTGCCATGTTGGAGGCAAACCCCCCACTACCACTGTTGCTTTTTTTGGTAATTGGGAATAGAGAATAGTTAATTAGTATTTAAGTACCTCTGAAAACGCTTTTGATTTTCCTCAACTGCTCTCCTGTTGTGCTTTAGCTCATCCAGGTGGAGCTTCCATTCATCCCAGGCATCTTTCATTTTGTACACTCTTGAATACATAAAATAGGAATAAAAAAGACAAGCGGGTCTTTTTTTAACACCATGAAATCAATTAAATTAGTATCGTCATTTTACAGCTAACAGAGCAGTGTGTAGTTCGGAAGCTGACAAACTCATCACATAACGACAGGCTGATGATGTCATTAACAAGTGTGTTTGTGTGCTTATGGTGATTAGATGGCAACAAGCTGTGAATGAAAAGGGAGCGCAGGATGCTTCTTTTGTGTGCCGTGAAATAAAAAAAAAATGCCAAAGTAGACCTTTTTACCATGAAAGTGAAAATAGGTCTCTTTTCCGTAATTCATTACAGTGTAGGAGCTTTTCATTGGCTTTCCTGGAAGACAATTATGTGTTTGAGGAAAGGGGGTTTTGACAGGTATCTGAGGAATCAGCTGTTAGACCAGACGGTTACTTTTTCTACTGACGATAAGAGATGAGAAGAGAAGATAAATGATGGCAAGGAACTGTTTAGGTGACACAACAAAGAGGAGTGTGTGTCTGGAGAGAGTGTTGTCTTTATGTACAGTATCTACAGGTCCTGATGCTTTAAAGGCTGACATCAGTCCAACATTTCATCTTTTTCCGCCTCTCAGTCACTTCACATATTATGCGTAGGCAGGGGCAATTGAGAGGGATGAAATAACTCTTTTTAAGCTATGACACACATCGGTAGAGGGCATCGACAGATGTACGTCCATTAGACAAACAGTTCTGTGCAGCAGAGGTGTGAATAATCCCACATCGGTCCACACTACATGAAATCAACTTATAATGTTTGACTCTGTATTGAGTCTTACGTAGACAAAGGGAGATCGTCTCCAAGACTGTTTGACTTAGTTGTCAGTGTCTTTTCATATGTGGTCCTCTGCAATGAGCGTACTTAAAGGGACTGTTTGTAACTTTATAAACGTATAAATGTAGCGGGTCGGCACACATGCACATTCGCATATGTGCACTCGCGTGTGGCCGGAACCTCGTCTCCGCTGCCTGCTCTCCTTCACTCAGACAGCGCGCGCGTCCTCGCTGTCTCGCTCCACCTCTAGACGTGAACGCGCGTTCACTCCACACTGCAGAAGAGTTAGTTTAGCTCTGAGAATATCTGGTGAATGCACAGTGGACGTTTGTGCAGAAATAAATGCTGCAGACCAACAGAGGTTTCCCGTGTCTTGTGAAGTGACGGAGCTCCTCAACGAGTTACATTATCGTCTCGTTACCGACCGGGTGCCGGTGTCTTCGGCTGCCGGCTGCGGTCGGGAGGCGATAACGTAACTCGTTGAGGAGCCCCGCTGCTGAAGCCTGCGCTGAGCAGGAAAAGCCAACACTAGGATCAGCATTGATTCATGGAGAGACCTTGGTCTGGTCAGCTAACATTACTGCCAAGCAGCTGAAATATAGAGTGATATTGTGCTTTTAGCTGACGTCTGTGGCCTCACTGTTTTGAGCGATGCTCGTTCATGTCTATGTAGAGCGAGCACAAGCGCGACACTGACTTTTGTTGATTTCAAGGCCACAGGTGTCGCTGTTAAGCAGCATTTCTGAATCTTACAATTAGTCCCTTTAAAGTTACTTTGAGTAACTTACGAAACAGTGTCAGTTTACTATTGATATATGATTAGAGGGCCAAAAGGAGAACGTAAACATTTTTCCTTTTCATCTGTCACGCCCTCATCAGGCTGGATGCATGTTAGATGGTGTTTTAGTCACATCTCCCCTTACCCAGCCGTGATTCCTACCTTGACATTGGTCAGAATAAAGAACTGGCTTGTTCGATCATTCCAACTACAAGACCTCGAACTAACATTTCAAGCATGCATGATAAAGATCGGGACATCCTGACTGCCCATTTGCTTTCAAGCTTATCCTCGTTGCTTCCTGGAGACACTGAGCAAGAAGCCAAACTAAACAGAAACCGAGGCTATAATTTGCTCCGTATTCCACTGGGATTGCTTACTAAATTACAAGTACAGAACACAACTTGATGTGTATTCTGACAACTTGAGTGTGTCTCAAGCCTGACAGTGTGTTAGTGTGCAGCCAGCCTTGGGGGGAATGAAGAAGCAAGGATGGGGAAGGAAAACAAGTGCAAGTTGTACCACACATTTTGCTAACTAATGCTTTAGATATTGTCTGTACAGACAGAATGAAGGTTGACTTCCTTGACTTGCCTGTGGGTGCTTAGACATTATAAAAGCAAATAATTACAGTGCTGCTTCTATAACTTATACTCAGTCTACTTAAAGCTGTACCAGCCCTCCAATTCACAGATTGATGTTGGATAAATAGTCCCACTCCTATATATCAATTATGGTCCAACTCTAATACATTATACTTGGAAACAACGTCAGGAAAAAGAGTGTGTGTGTGTGTCTGAGAAAAAGAGTGTGTTATATGTAAGGATGAAGGTGAGGACTCATGCAGCAGCATCATCATCATCATCATCATCATCGGCGGCGGCGGCAGCAGCGTGAGAGTGTGTTTACTCAAGCATACGTGTGTGAAACAGGCTGTCTGCATCAGCGTGGGACTGTGACAGCTGCCTGTCACATCGAGGCCCCTGAGGAGCTCCTGCTGGGAGTGTGTACATGTGTGTGTGTGTATTTGTGTTCCCCCCTCGTGTGTGATAGCTTCAGTATGTTGGAGCAAATCACACGTCAAGTGTGCGTTTAGGGGTGTGGGGGAGGTAAGATGCTTTGGTTGTAAGCACTTTGTCTGCGGGATTGAGCAACACACCGTGTTCGTACAGCAGCAGTGGAACAAATCACACTCTGATCTGTCTTAGTGGGAGCGCAGTATGTGGTGCGCAGCTGAGCCGGTTGAAACATTTGTCTGCTGTATTTGGGTTTATGACTGTTTTCCAATCAGTAATCCTACACCAGACAAGAACGCCAATATCGGACGACTCTGCAAAACCCTCGATTACCTTCAGTGCTGTTTTGTCAACTGTAGTGTGGTTTAGGTTTGGGAAGATCATGCTTATGCCAAATAAGGTATGGTTAAAGGAATAGTTCAACCAAAAACATTATAATTTGTATATAGTACTCACCTCCCTAGGCGCTCTGTGGTCCCAGATAAAGTTTCCGAGTGCCCGAAAAATGAAATCATGTCACTGCAAACAGACTGACGGAGGCCGAACGCAAAACGGCAAAACTATTTCTTTTAAGGTTAGGCAACTAAAACACTTCAGGGCACCTGTCCCCTGCATTAAAGTCAAACTCGCTACAGGCCCATCCACCACCCCGACTCCACACCCTTACCTGCCTAACGGCATGTCCACACCGCCGGCGTGAGCAGCGCGGCTTGGCTGCGTGTCAGCTCTCTTCCAGAGATTCGAGGTCTCGCCTATTTTCACCGCAAGCCGTGTGCGGTTCACAGCAACAACAGACAGTGAAAATGATCTTTTGACAGTATATTGACATCATACCAGCAACATTACTAAAGTTTAAATGTCTAGACATCTGTAGAATATATCACAGCAAAATAAAAAAGCAAAGATTTATTTTTAAATCAACACTTCCTGCTTTCATTTCAAAATAAAAGCACTCATGCATTTTTCCTGTGGACAGAATTCCTTTATTTGTTAACACAAGGCTTTTATTCTGAAATATTTTCAGGACAGTGTTATAGAACATGCAGTGACTTGCACGGCTCCATGAATGAAGTGCATGGTTTTAATTGTAGATTATTATTTACAAATTACAACACGGTTCTAAACCTTTTTCTGTCTAAAATAAATATAAATGACATTTATAATGAAATGAAATGTCCATCACGAAAGGCAAACTCTATGTAGAAAGAAAGGGCTGACAACAGTAGCAGAAACGCTGCCGGTGTGGACGACCCACACGAGGGACACCCAGCGGTTCAGCAGGTTAGCTGCCACGCTCTGCCACAACAGTGCCTCGCTACATAATATGCTTACAATACTTCCTGCATTAGCAGTGAACAATAGCATTGGGCATAACTGGTGAGGTGCAGAATTGTCAAATATGGATATATGGATCACACTACATGATATAGTCCCTAAATGGCTCGACGCATTTGGTGTGTGTCGTCCAAATTGAAAATGGTGTCATAGTGGACAAACCATTTCTGGGTCTCGGACAACTCTAGACTAGCATTTGTTGCTTTCTGTTGCCTAACTTGACCTAATGTCTCCAACCTGCTACATAGATGTTGTTGATATACTTCATCCTGATCACTGTTGGAAGTTGTAGCAGGACCGTGATTTCTTAATCTGCCATAGATCCCATCACAAAAAGTACTTGTAACCCTCACCACCTATTCTAATCTGACTCTTAAAGGCTGAACTTTAAACAGTCCTTGTTTATTCCTGCTTCCTCTTGGCATGTTAGCCTTGGTATGTGTTCTCAGCTCTGACAATATCCAGCATATAAAAGAAGTCTCCAGGCTCCTTTAAATTCCTATCTCAAGTGTTTCATTCTTTATTTAGACGTTCTCCCAATTTACCTCGCTGACACTGCCTCCCGCAGTTATCGTTTTATGTGCCATCATTTTTGCAGAGCCGGTTTAATATTTCATAAAATTGGAAAATTAAGGTGCCATAGTGTTTGATAAGCAGAGACTGTATTTCTGTCTTTTTTAAGGGTACGTTAAACAACAAAAGCTGTCGTACCTAAAAGCTAGCAGCCCAGAATACTAAATTACAGTACAGGCAACGTGCTGTACAAATAGCATCCATGACATGAAGGCATTGTTTTTCCTGATTTCTGTCATGTATATTTCAGCTGCTCTGTTCCGATCCATCTCCCTGTTTCCAGCCCATGTAGGGATGCTAATGTTTCTCCCTGCCCTAAATCTAAAGCTCAGTGTCGCGCCTAGTGCACCCATTATTGCTAATTATTTATTGCAGCCTCAGGCAGTATGCCGGCTTGCCTCCTCAAATCAAACATTGTTATTCTCCAGACAGGGCTGTGTAGCGCACCAAATAACAGCGTTTTAATAGTCTGAATATTCTAAGCTGTCACTGTATGTGGGTCAAAGTTACGGCGTTGTGTCAGACGTGAAGGGGAATATTCAGGTGTTGACAAGTTTTTGTCAAATGGCCTGCTTAGCATGGCACAGTGTCTTTTCTCCTGTGTGTTCATCACACATCTATATGTGCACGAGCCTGGAGTTGCATTACATAAGACGCCGGTATTACACTGCATTTCTTTAATATTTCAGGCCTTGCATCAGTCTTGACAGGAAGCCCGTCCTTGAGCTCGGAAGTGAAAGCAGGGGTTCGGTGCCACTGGTCCATGTTGCGCTCCGTGGTTTACATCCAAAACCCTGGGGAGCATGTTTGGCCTTTGACCTTTAGGGTTACTGGAGGGGGCTGCATCTTTGATCCCAGAACATGACCCTGCCCACCTCGGCCAAGTCCTCCTTACAATGTGATTTATCCTGAGGCCGACACTTGGATCCCCTCCTGCTGTGTGAAGGGGCCCCGTGGTGGAAGCAGTGTTTAGGATAGCAAAAGGGCAGGGCTACTCCCAAGACGGGGGAATAAAGATGTGTATGCAGGGCATGAAATGAAGCTTTTACACTCATCTGAGGTGAGCGATTACAGGAAGAGGGATGCTAGATATCGGGTAGTCAGGGATTCTCATTCCAGGCCCTGCACCAACATTTCATGTCGGAGAAAATGTCAACACTTTACACTCATCTGCTTTAAGTGCTGGCACGTTTCTCAGACTTGACCCTCCACTTTTTCTCCGTTTATCTTGGCTTCTGTGCTGCTTTAAGAATTCAATCCATCTCTGAGCCTCTAAACACAGTGTAAGAGAAATTGGCCTCCTCTGAGGGAAGCAAGCATTTCTTAAAATGCAATTGCTTTAGGTTTATGAATTGAAGCAAAGTTATGTTGTGCTTGAACACAACACAACAAAATCTTTTTTTTTCAAATACAGTATATTGTAAGGAGGGCACACAACAACGTTGCGTACCGTTTGCAAGAAACCCCAAAGCCACTCACATAAGACAACTGTGGATGGAAACATTGGCTGGTGTTTCTGTTTCTGTCCCTTGTCTTTCTCTTCTTTAGGAAGGTTCTCCACCTCTGTCTCTCTCTCTCTTTCTCTCGGTTTCTCTCTGTGCTAATTGAGACGGAGAATGAAAGAGAAGCATGAGATCAGGTGGGAAGATGAGAAATCAATTAGGACTGGTGGAGGGCATCATTATGCATTCACACCCCCCCCATCCCCCTCTCTGTGGAGGAAGGCCTGTCACTTGCTACAGAATCAATAGAAATCAAAGAGGGGTGTGTGCGTGTGTGTGTGCGTGTGTGTGTGTGTGCTTGTGTGTGTGTGTGTGTGTGTGTGTGTGTGTGTGCGTGCGTATGTGTGTGCGTGCTTGTGTGTGTGTGTGTGTTCAAAGACATCTGAGCCTGGTGTCTTGCATCATAAAGGTGACCCACCAACCTGAATTTAGACATGTAGTTTAACCAATAAGCATCCCTCCCTCTCTCTCTCTCTCTCTCTCTCTCTCTCTCTCTTTATCTCGCTATCTCACTCTTTCTTTCTTTTTTTTAAACTAGACAGGAGGGAAACAACATTGTTTTTAACTTTATTAAACGTTACAACAGATGTTTACTCCACATTTGAATATTGCTGCTAGCCGCGCCCAGTACTAGCAGAGATGCTCTATAACAGAGATGACGCCTCTCAAGCTCTGCCGGTAGTTTGAAATGGTATACGCCTCCTGTTTCCTAAGTGGGCGGGGTCATGGCGTGTTCACCTGTCTCCTGTCTGAACTGTCTCTGGTACTACCCAGCTTCATAAGTTGAAGCAGCTGCTGGGTTTGTGTTTGGCCAATTGGTGACGTCCAGCCTTGCAAAGCCCGCCCCCATAGTTCCTGAACCACTGGGATGTTCTCATTTAGCCCCCAGGAACTTTCTCCCAGAACTAAGAACCTTCAGAGGAACTCATTGAGTTTTGACCACAGGGACCAAGGTCTACGTTAAGTTCTGGGGAGAACCTGAACCCCGGGTGCTTTACAGCAGCCCGCTGCGTCCTAAGGTTAAATTTAGAGGTCAAATCTCATGCTCGTATAATCTGGTCTAATAAAGTTAAAGTTTTAAGTTTAGGACGAGAGGAGAGCATTTCTCTTTGTCTGATAACATTAAAAGTCAAGTTAGGCTTTGCTGTCGGCTTCACTTTAGAAAAGACAGAGAGGAGAAGAGAGAGCGTGATCACGTGACCGGGAACTATCCTAGAGGAACTAAATGTATTCCCTGGTTCCTCCTGGTCCAAATGCAGTACATGTTCCTGAGTCTCTACCAACTTAAAGCTGCCTTCACCAGGTGTGGCACAGAGCCCTGCAAAGGCAAAGCACAGCGCAGGTATAATATGTCATCGAAGGAATGCGACTCGCTGTTTCTAGGCAACAACAACAGTTGCAGCTGTTATCTCATCGGTTGAGATTTATTTGAAAGGTCAGCGGCAACCGAGCACAAAATATGGTGTGTTATTTGCTATTTTGAAACAAAATCATCTGTTTAATCAGGAATAATTGGTTGGTAACCTTGATTGAATACGAGGACATAATGGATATTTGAACATAGTTAACTGAGGGTTAAAAGCCACTAGCAGCTGATAATAGAATAACAGCTGACTTACATTCTCCTCAATGAACTATAACACCTTTATATCTATACTTTCTTTTTAAGTTTGTCCCACATGTGGCCTTTAGTGTAAGTGTGTGTGTGTGTGTGTGTGTGTGTGTGTGTGTGTGTGTGAGAGAGAGAGATAAAGAGACAAGGCGAGCTTGAGTGAAAGAGTTATGAGCTGCTGGTTATGATCACTGATGGCCTGTCACAGATTCATGCACTCAATGTCACTGCTGGCACTTTCTCACTGTATTTAAGAGCTGGCCACCTTGACGACATCTAAACGAATAAACAGACAACGACAAAAAACATTCAAGAGTGGACGTGGACACATGTAGGTAAACAGACAGATATTAACGTTGAGAGAAAACAAAGAGCTCACAGACAGAACAGAGACGTATAAATAAACGGGTAAGATGGGGTATAGGTAAGGTAAAGGACGGGGTGGGATTGTAATATGAAGATGATATAATTAAGAGGCAGGATAAGATATGAGACATCTTTATTGAATTCTGTGATTTGATTATTGTGTTTGGAGACGTGCTGTAGTGACGTGTGCTCTGAGAGGAGGTGCAACCAATGTTTTATAGAGAGGAGGCGTCTGGATTTCACATTGAGGAGAATATAGTTGTTGATAGATGATGCCAGAAGTAAAGATGTGTTGCTTGGTGTTATTAAGTCTGACAGATCGCCAAGAAGGCAGATGGATGGAGATGGTGGGATGTTGCATGCAAAACATTCTGAGAGTTTAGTTGTTACGTCTTTCCAGAAGCTTTGAACCGGGGGGGGAGGACCAGAGGGCGTGTATTCTCACTGTATTAAGCCCACTCAACACACACAAGGACATCATGTCTATGTTGCTCTGATGATGATTTCTCTCCGTTCTCTGTGTCGCAGTGCCCCCTCAGATCGTGGTTCGGCCGCGGGACCAGATCACAGCGCCGGGTCGCACCGTAACCTTCCTCTGTGGCACCAAAGGAAACCCTCCGCCAGCTGTGTTTTGGCAAAAAGAAGGCAGCCAGGTAAGAAAACGTCTTGTGGCTCATGTCTATTAAAGTCATCCTCTGTTTCATAGAGGATGACGCCACCACACCGCCCTCTGAGGCATCCATCCGGGGTCTCACGGTCAACGTGCTTCTGACAGCAGGTGTATTGGAGCACAGTGTTTGAGTGTGGCCTCGTGGTTAACAGCGCGCCCACCGGTCATAGAAGTTTCTGTACTATGACGTCAATAGGAGTTAAAATAGTGAAGCCATGGGGAATATACTGCATCCATCACAATAAATGAGCACCTTTTAATGAACTAGATCAGAGGTCAGCAACCTTTACTATTGAAAGGTAACACAGTTTATAGTCTAAGTATATAGTATATAAGTCTAATGCAGTGAGGGCCAAAGAGACAATGTACTACGGAGTATTAGAGCCACATTGAAGGAAAAATAATCTCAGATTTACACAATAAAGTCATAATATTATGAGAAAAAATTCGTAACTTTATGAGAAAAAAAAGTCGCAATATTACGAGAATAAAGTCATATTACGAGAATAAAGTCGTAATATTACGAGGAAAAAAGTCATTACTTACGAGGAAAAAAAGAAATAACACGTAAAATTACTACTTTATAATATTATGACTTTTTTTCTCATAATTTTACCACTTTTTTCTCATAAACCTTTGACTTATATATATATATATATCAGGTCCATCCTTCATGGAGTATGTTTTGAATGAGGGGTCCAGTGCCCGGTGTGTAGAGCGTTTGGAAATCATCGGAAGCCCGGCGTGCACTGTGCGAATAAACAGTTCAGAACAAGTTCAGATCCATCTTAAAATTGAATCCAGAGGGATGTGTTGTGTTTCCTTTTCACTGTAGTTTTGAAGCAAATAAATAATTACAAATATATGAAATACTGGGATCATGATAATACTGAAACAGAGACAGAGAGTTTCTTTGAGCTAGTTGAGAGCAGTCCAATGTGAAATCCAACAAAGACCTCACAACAGTGTTCATAAATAGAAACTGTATTGTTTTTGTTCTTCAGTCTTTAATTAAACTCCCATCCCTGACAGTACAGTATGCAACATTTCTATGACGTTATATGATAAAACAAGATGAATACACTATCATAAACACAGCAGACAACAATGTCCCGATGCTAGTTTAAGCTGGTTTCTTCACAAGCCTCTCGGGTACATGTGCTTTAAAGAAAGTCTCTTCTTCTCTTTTGTCATGTTCTTGACTCTCATCCTTTGCTTTTATCACTTTGTGCTGTAGTTTAGCGCCAGGGTGACTCACATTCATACACACCTCATTTTCCCATCATCCACGCAGGGTATTACTCACCAAAGCGTGAGTGTGTGCTCGGGCCTGTGCGTGTGTGTGTGTGGGTTTGTGCATGCATAAGTATGAGTGTGAGAAAGGCGAGCGTGTGATAAGCATAGCAGCCTGTTGGAATGCACTGAAAGGCCTGATGGGAGTGCGTGGGTGCCCGGAGCATGGCTCCCAGGTACAGATTAGAGGGGGGAAGAGCGAGATCGGAGGAGGCCTGGAGAATGTGTGTGGGAGACGGAGAACAAGAGTGGAGGAGAGCGATAAAGAGGAGAAAGCATGGAGGAGGAGAGGAAGTGTGTGGGTAGCATGTTGGGAAATGTTAGCTGCCTTTTAGTGAAACACCCTGCAAATATATTATTATTATTATTTCAGATGAAAAAGGAGAAGGAGAGGGGATCAAGGGGAAAAGTTGGTTTCTGTGTAAAGCAGCTGAGGTCCTGCATGATATAGATGCAATGAAAGGAATTAGTTTTCTTGATTTGTTAATGCTGAGTGCACAACGACAGTAATGAGTTTCAGTGTTTTCTAGTATACAGCAGCTCTTTTGCAACGAGCCAGCCGTCGTCTTTATGATGAACCGTTCATCCTCCGTGCTGCTGCTGTTCCTCCATCCATCCCTCAACATCATGTCTCTTTTTCATGCACTAGACTTGTCCAAGATGTGGCGGCCTCGGTGTTGCTCTCTCTAGTTCTTTTGTCCCGTCTATTCCTCGCCTTCATTTGTCCAGCTTTGTTGTTCTATGTCCTTTATCACAATGTGATAAAGTTTCAAGGTATCTCTCCATGGTCAATCGCTGCTGTCAGACTGCATTCAGATAACTGCCACAGTAACAACTGTCCTCCTCGTCTTCACCTCTTTATTTCCAAGTGACCTAACTTATCTATTTTGTCTAAATGAAAAGCTCTTATCCATGAACATTCAAGAGAGACACATTTATGGATTAATATTATGAACGTTATGTAAAATGAAATTAAAATTCTTAATAAAGCCGAAGGTGAAACAGCTCACGTCTGGCATTGACATTTGTGTGGGAGCTCGAGGGTTTCAAGAATTTCATTTTCAATATTAGCTAACTGAATAAACTCACTAAAATGAATGCCTGTATTTTAAACTAATTACAAAAAAAAGCCCACAAGCTAAAACACATGAGTGATGAACACTTTAATGTACATCACATTCAGCTTCTTCATTCATGTAGCTGATCAGGAAGAAACTGAATAAAAAGTCTGATGTCTCTCTTCCCCAGATCTTGCTGTTCCCCATCCAGGAGCCGTCACAGGCGGGTCGTTTCTCCGTGTCGCTGAGCGGCGAGCTCACCGTCGCCGACGTCCAAGTCGAAGACTCCGGTTATTACATCTGCCAGGCCATCAGTGTGGCCGGCAGCATCCTGACTAAAGCCCTGCTGGAGGTGGAAAGTGGTGAGTGTAAACACACAACCGGCTGTGGACTCATTAAAGGACTCAGGTCACATTAAAGATTCAGTGATTGTTAGCTACAAGTAAAAACTTGGCCGCTTGTTTGCGGTCCATACCTGGCGTCCTTGTTACTTGGCTTTTTTGGCTTCCACTGTTCAAACTCATACACCTGTTATATATATATTTGCTCAAGATCTGAATTCAGTTTGGTCCAAATATTTAACTTTCTTTAACCAGGAGAGGTGCCTCACTGAGATTAAGAATCACTTTGTCTTTCTGTTCATCCAATGCACCGACAGTACCCTCCTATTTAAACTGAAGTATATTGTCTGGCCTCTGTTTGGCAGATTATTGTCATTGGTTGTCAGAAGACAGCACTGAGCTACATGACGCATCGTTAGGGAAATTTTTTGGGCATTTGTGTGAGAGATATTACTGTTAAAGGAGCAGCCTGTAGGATCTGGCGGCATCTAGTGGTGAGGTTGTAGATTGCAGCCGACTGAAACTTCTCCCGTTTGCCGAGCGTGTTGGAAAACTACAGCCAGTGTTTGGTTTTTCCGTTCTGGGCTTCTGTAGAAACGTGTCGGACCCTATGTAGATATAAACGACTCATTCTGAGCTATCAAAAACACAACTCTTAGTTTCAGGTGATTATATTAATATTATATTCCATTTCTGCCAATAGATCCCCCTGAATGCTGCACACTGGTCCTTTAAGCCTTGAATCAATAGAAGAATATAATTAGCATTTGCCGCTGCAATGTGTGTATCCTCCGCTGGCAGCTAATTTGACTCACTAGTTTAATAATGAATGCTTATTAAACATTAATAAGGAACACGTGTGAACCTCTCTTCTGTGTAAGTGTAATGAAGTCAATCGAGAAAAAAAAGAGAGACAATAAGTCATGAAAGTACACGTGCACATGTGCACGTTTGAAGGTGAAAAACCTCATTCCTAATCTAAACACCAACAACAAGTCTTTGCTAGTCTTTAAAGTTAACATTTCAGCTTCACATCTGATTAATCATTTCTCACAATCACAGTGATATAACACCCCCCCCCCCCCCCCACACACACACACACACACACACATGTGCAGCGATATAAATTCAAAAAGCCGTCCTACAAATCTGTCTCAAATTAAAATATTCTTCCCCAAATGAGCAAACAGCAGGAGTCCTTATCCGATGTAATCAAAAGGGACAACTGGTGATATTTCTATGCAAATAACCCCGCTGCAGCATATGCTGCCCTCCCTGCACACACCCCCCCCCCCTATTCAGGGAGTAAACAGGGATTTTGTTCAGCTCTATCTACACTAACTCCTGTATTGACTGTGAGCTTCAGTGAGCTTCAGTTTGCTGATGATATCAGAGCTTTCTGCAGCACAGAAGCTCCACATCTGAAGGTAAATGTCAGTCTTCGACTCCTCTCCACAGCCAGTTCTGTACGTATGTGCAGGAATTTACTGGACTTGTCCAAACTAAGCATGACTCTGTTGTGTTTACATTGAAGATTATACTTCTGGGCATAAAGACGTGGAGCGCAGCCTTATATGTCCATGAGGAGTTCCTTGGTGATGCCTGTGAAGGCTGTGGGCACACAAGGGGCCAGGCTTACTCTTCAGGACATGAACTCCTGAGTTTACGAGCAGTAGCTGTAGCTGCACATCAAAACAGGGATGATTATAAATGTCCATTCCACTTCTTATTCCACGGATGTGAAGC
Organism: Sebastes fasciatus; assembly: GCF_043250625.1. Classification (NCBI taxonomy): domain Eukaryota; kingdom Metazoa; phylum Chordata; class Actinopteri; order Perciformes; family Sebastidae; genus Sebastes; species Sebastes fasciatus. The sequence goes on along the minus strand of NC_133810.1, from coordinate 31,204,550 downwards.
CCGGCGGTGCAGCTGATGAAAACAAACATTTATGCATTTATTTTTTACATTTCCTTGAGCTAACAAAATGTCTCACAGCTAACTTTTTACACAGCGATGGATCTGTCAGCATCCATTCGTCTGGTACATCATCATCATTCCTCTTCATCCCCTATGGGACATAAGGCTTCAATGAGCTCTCTCCATTGTATTCGGTCCTTGGCAGCATGTTGGGCCTCTCCCCATGACAGGTTCATCTTGTCCAGCTCCTGTGTCACAGTTCTGCGCCAGGTGGATTTGGGCCTCCCGGTCTGGTACATAGACTGTATATAAGAACTGGATGTAATCCCTGGGATGTGACGTCATCCGTTGGTTTGTGGGCTACGGTTCTGAAGCCTCGAGTTCAGCATTTGGCCGTTGTTATTTGCAACCAGAAGAGACATGAGAGGGTGGAGCTAAGTACAACTGAACGCTGAGTAAGATTGGGTTAAAGTTCTAAGACGAAAACACGGACAACGCCGTGGTAGCGACCTGTCAATCACAAGGTAGCCCCGCCCTAAAGCATCCCCTGCTTTATTGTCTATCTGACTCTAAATGGCACCATAATTTACTAAATGAACATCATGCTGTATTGAAGAAGACTTGAAACTAGTGATTGAGACCATAAACTCATGTTTACAATGTTTACTGAGGTAATAAATCAAGAGAGAAGTAGACGTCTATACAATAAGAGGAGTCGCCCCCTGCTGGCTGGTAGAGAGAATGCAGGTTTAAGGCACTTCAGAATTGCCTTCACTTCTCAGACCCAGAGGTTGCCGCCTGGTTGTATCTCAAACCATCTCCCTTCGTCTCTCTGTCCCTTCAGCACCTTCGGACCGCCTCCCGCCCCTCATCCGCCAGGGACCAGCCAATCACACTTTAGCTCCCGGTTCCACCGCTCAGCTGCACTGCCACATCCTGGGCAACCCCATCCCCAGCATCCAGTGGGAGAAAGACGGCCAGAGGATCCTGGGAAACGACGGTCGAATCAGCTTGATGGAAAACGGCACCTTCCAAATCACCAACCTCCAGGTATCTGAATAAAAGACTTCCACTTAAACAACTAAGACGCAGTTCATCCGTTAATGTAATCCTCCACTAATGAAGCAGGAACAAACTTTTTAATTGTTATTTTGCCTTTTAAATTCAGCGTTTCTGTGATGACCTTAAACTTATTTTTAATTCCTTCTATATTTATTGCTGTACTTCTCATTCCATCACACCACCATTTCCAGTGAACTCATTAAAATGTATCCTCGACCTTCATGTATTACTGTTTGCACATCAAATATGATGCCGTTCACGTAAGATAAACATATTCAACGTGATAAAAGACCAGTTTTAATTATAGGGAAAGTACGAAGCACTTAAACAGTTTTACCGTTGACTCAAATGATGAGTTTTTTATGAGAGGAGGAGAGGTGGGGAATGTAGCAAAAACCTCATCTGTGAGGCGTGATCGCCATGATAATGAGCGCGTGAGGCCATTAGCAGTCGTTAGCATCGTCTTACTCCGTGCTAATGAAATCCATTCTGCCCAGAATTCCCTCCTGGGTATGAAGCAGCACCTGAGGTCACCGCAGCCTCTGCGAAACTCGAGGAGGCTCACACATTAATTGATTGTGGGTTCTCAATGATTAACGATCGCTGAGACTTGTAATTAAATCCTCAATACATCACTGCGAGTGAGGACTGGATGAATGAGAGAGAGAGAGAGAGCGAGATGGAGGAGCGAGTGAGAGGAGAGGGGAGACGGAGACGTCGGGAGTCAGAAGCCTCAAGTACATTTCATGTTGCATTCATGTCATGTAGGAATAAAAGGCACTGACTTGACAGCTAAGAGCACCGACTTGGAAGCGCTCGTGCTTTTCAAGTTGTCAAACTCTGTGTTGAAGTTCTCTGTAGACTGTGGCTGCGTTTGATCAGACTCTATCTACACAGTGAACAGACATGCCCTCGGTGACGGAGGGGTATTTGATTTTATTGTTTTACAGCAGACACAACAACACCTGGTATTTATGGCTTCGGGTTTCAGAGATAAGATCACAAACTTACTTGTAGAAATCATGTTTGTTTCATTTGAGATGCACTTTAGTTTCATTGATATCAGGAGTTGGACACTAGAGTCCATCAGTAAAACAAAGAATCCCACAGTTGTTTCTCTCCATTTACCCGCAACTGTAATGATGGTAGAAAACAGGACTAAATATCTACACAGTCAGGCACAGAGATGCTCTGAGACAGCGGCGCCGACATGAGTTTAGAAGTGGGGGAACCAGCTTTGGATGACTTAGACTAATACACTGTTAAATGCATCAATCTGGAGCACTTTGAGAGCAAAATGAAGAGGCTAGATCTACGAAGAACTTGGTTGCTGTTGGCAAAAAAGTCACACAGCATAAGCATGGAAAACGAGACGGGCGTGCCGACATCGTTGCAGACCCCCTCGCACTTGAGGACAGTCCGCCCCGGTTGACAGTCGTGCCGTGAATCCCGTCTCTCTCCACAGGGAGAGAGGGCGCACTGCGCAGTGAAAACTCAGCGGCGAGGTCCGGAACGAGGGGCGCTGCAAAACTCACAGTCTGTAGCGGGCTGGATGTCTGATCACTTTGATTTCATCTGAATTAGGCTACATGATGGTTGATTATGATTGGATAAAGATCCACAGCACACGCTGCTCTGCTGATTGCAAAATCTGTATAAATATATTATTCAGTGTTTTTGTATTGGGCATCAAACCACACGTTATGCATGTATTATTGAAGCGTGAATAAAGGCTTCAGTTCAGTAAAGTAGGAGGGCGAAATGTTCACATGCTCACAATGGAAAAGCCAACATGCCGATGTTAAGCAGGTAAAATGTTTACCATGTTCAACGTCTTAGTTTAGCGTGTTAGCATGCCAACATTTGCTAATAAGCGCTACAAACTAAGTCCAGCTGAGGCTGATGGGAACGTCATTAGTTTTAGCAGTTAGTTATCCAAAGAACACGGATAGTTCTAAGTTTATCTACGAAATAGTGGTCAAGACATTTCACTCCGAACCACACACGTCAACCTGCTGGTGGTGTTAGATGAGAAGTGACAGGATCATGAGAACACATCATCTGATATCCTTCTCTAGAGCCACGCTGCTAGCATGGCTAAAAAGATGTCTGTGTTTTTGTCTTAAGAGATCATTTTGGTTTATCACAACTAGGATCTTACTTTATTATAATATTGTACACACTGAGTGAATGTCTGAGGTCTGCCAACGTGGCGACATCACTAAAGAAAGACTAAAAACAGGAGCACTCAGACAACCAGGCAGATTTTAAACAGACTCTGTGGAAGAGAAAAACCAACATCCAACACAGCTTGGAGCCTCCATCTCCTGTAAACTACCATCATTATCAAATACAAGTAGATGTAGACACTTGTTTCTCATACGAGTTTATTGATTTGATTATCTAATGATATGATTCAGTGAATGAACTTGAAGTCAAAAGAGAGTGTGAAACACAAACAGTAATCATTGAGCTCAATCTTCCTCGTGCTTGATGGTAAAAATACTGAAATCAGCACTTGTAAAACAGGTTTAACCCTGAAATAATGGGTATAAATAAGTTGATTTCATCGGGGCCCCTGGAGGAGGACAGATGGTCTGTTTGTTCCTCGTACCCTGGCAATGAGGAGATGCCATTACCCTGGGATCTCTGCCAGACACACACTACCACGGTCCCTCACCGGTGCCAAGACGTCCTGGACAGACGGGAAGTGTGTGTGTGTGTTCGGGGAGGGGGTGGTTAAAGAGGTTTGTGGTGCCATTCTGCTAAACGGTTGATGTGGGCGTGTTGTAGGGGGGTGTGTGCGGGTATGGCAAAGTAAAAAAAGGAAAGAGAGAGGGACAGTTGGGAAGCAGAGGAACCCAAACAAAGCCTGAGGAGTCGGAGAAGGACGACGTGGACAAAAGAAAACGGATCACTGCGAGTAATCAGGTTAAAATAGGAAATCGAGTTCACATGTTGACTTTAAATCCCGGTGTGTAATAGTCGGTAATCACATTCCCCTTCTGCATCCTCCCTAAAAAAGGATCTGACATCATTGTCGACCTTCTGTGGACTATTGTGCAGGAGGCTGATGCTAACTGGGTAGTTAGCAGGAGGTGGAGCTCAGATCACTCTGTGTGACTGGCAGATGATTTCTGGGAAGTGCGGTGCAGAAATATCCCAGAGATGTAATAAATAAACAATATTCCCTCTTTAAGAGTGGAGCTGTTCTCCCTCCCTCCTGCTCTCCTCTTCTCCTCTCACCTAATCCATTTTTCAACAATCTGTTTCCGAGCAGCGCCCAGAGCTGCCGGGCTTGATTAATAGTCAGGTGTCCCGGCTGTTTACCCCGCCCCGCCCCTCTGTGCCGATTCCCCATCCACCGATCAAACGCCGCCATCTGGGGACCCGCTTTCCCCCCCCCTCAGACAGACAGACGCACCGTCAGCCGGCACCACGGGTCAACTCAAGGTCAGGGCCTATAGAAAGAGAGGCGGAGCGGCGAGGGACGCTGTATAGGACGGAGAGTCACCTGTCCCGTGTCCTGCAGGACGCTCTGACAAGCCACTTAGGCTTGAGTAATTCCTCTGTCAGCGTTACTGATGAGTCGGCCCAGACGTGTACGTGTATGTGCACGCCGCTCAGCGAGGCATTAGTCATGATAGGCTCTGCCTTGCACATCCTCTGCATAATGTATAAGGTTTTCAATGGGAGTAATATGGGCTGTGTTCGTAGAATAAGTGAATAAGGGAAGGCTGATTGTGTTTGCGGGGGATTGGGTCTGCATGTAAATTGAAGAACTACAGAGGACCGAAACCTCTCGCAGCAGAACAGATGAAAAACTAATTAAAATTCCCCTCTCACACACACCTGTACACACACACACACACACACACACACACACACACACACAGAGGGCAACAGGGGAATTATTCAGAGAGCCAGCAGTCCTCACAGGTGCAGTCAACATTAAAACACAAACAGCCCATCCCTTTGCCCTCTCAATGTACTGTAAACGAAACCTAATTTAGATCCTAGATTCTAGTTTTACGGCCACTCTGTGGGGTCTATATTGTAAACAAACATGGTTTTGTTTCTAACCAAATCACATTTCACGCGTTCTTAAGACTCTAGCGAATTGTTGAATGCATTCATACCTCGTAAAACCTTTGCAAAGCCTTTATTTGTGAATGTTTGGAAACTTGCATTGTTCACATCGTCTGTTTTACCTGTGCACTGCTGCCTTTTATGGTCCAATAAACATGCAGTGTGTAGGATTTGGTGGCATCTAGTGGTGCTATTATCAGGTGATTATACACTAAAGAAAACATACGTATTAATGTTTTATTCCATTTCTGCCAATAGATCCCCCTAAATGCTACACACTGGTCCTTTAAGGCCACCAGTAGTTGACATGCACGACTGTATTAATGTGCCCCTTTGTGTGAGAGCTGGTTAATAATACATCTTTCCATGACGTTGTGCAGCCGATTAGACTGTTATCAGGCCATTAAATAGGCGTTATCAGTCGCTATAAGCATCATAGATGTGGGTCAGTAGGGGCCTACTACACCCACTACATTGTAAAAGTGAAAGTGAAACTTAAAAGCGACACGTTGTAACATGTTATAGAACTGAATGAAACACGTCATGTTTTGAACACAAATTAAAAGGTTTAGGCAATACAACTACAACTTCTTTAGGTTTAGGCTACAAGACTACAACTTCTTTAGGTTTAGGCTACAAGACTACAACTTCTTTAGGTTTAGGCTACAAGACTACAACTTCTTTAGGTTTAGGCAATACAATTACAACTTCTTTAGGTTTAGGCTACAAAACTACAACTTCTTTAGGATTAGGCAACAAAACTACAACTCCTTTAGGTTTAGGCAACACAATTACAACTTCTTTAGGTTTAGGCAACAAAACTACAATTTATTTAGGATTAGGCAACAAAACTACAACTTCTTGAAAGTCAGACAACAAAACTACAACTTCTTTATGTTTAGGCAACAAACTACAACTTCTTCAAATTCAGGCAACAAAACTACAACTTCTTTAGGTTTAGGCAACAAAACTACAACTTCTTTAGATTTCGGCAGCAAAACTACAACTTCTTTAGGTTTAGGCAACACAACTACAACTTCTTTAGGTTTAGGCAATAAAACTACAACTTCTTTAAATTCAGGCAACAAAACTACAGCTTATTTAGGTTTAGGCAGCAAAACTACAACTTCTTTAGGTTTAGGCAACACAACTACAACTTCTTTAGGTTTAGGCAATAAAACTACAACTTCTTTAAATTCAGGCAACAAAACTACAGCTTATTTAGGTTTAGGCAGCAAAACTACAACTTCTTTAGGTTTAGGCAACACAACTACAACTTCTTTAGGTTTAGGCAACACAACTACAACTTCTTTAGGTTTAGGCAATAAAACTACAACTTCTTTAGGTTTAGGCAACACAACTACAACTTCTTTAGGTTTAGGCAATAAAACTACAACTTCTTTAAATTCAGGCAACAAAACTACAGCTTATTTAGGTTTAGGCAGCAAAACTACAACTTCTTTAGGTTTAGGCAACACAACTACAACTTCTTTAGGTTTAGGCAATAAAACTACAACTTCTTTAGGTTTAGGCAACACAACTACAACTTCTTAAGGTTTAGGCAAACAAAACACTTAGTTAAGTTTAGGGGAAAAAACATTGGGTTTTGGGTTAAAATAACTACAAAGACAACTACCAGTTTCACACAGGATGCAAACTCCGGTGTCCTGGGTGAAAACTCTGTGTTTTGTGTCCCATCCATCATCCCCGACCTCCACTCCTGGAGTTTCACACTGCCTATACTACACAATTACTACGGTGACTAGAGGTCGCTGTTGTGCTCCTGTATACCTTCTATCGGTAAACTACCATTTGAACTGATGATAAAACCTACTAGTGGATGTAGTAGGCCCCTATTTGCCCACATCTTTGGGGGCTAATAGCAACTGATAATGTCTATTTAATAGCCTGACAACAGTCTACTTGACTGTGCTGTCAGACACGTATAATAACAATGTGAGTGGCAAAAAGGAGCACTTTTATTGGACAAACATTGACGGTGCTCTTTTGGTGAAAGGATTACATTAGAGCCTGTTTAGCAGCTGCCGGCTGCAGCGTTCTCCCTTGAATACTGGACTAGTTTCAAAAAGTGTTCACCCCATTAGTCACTTGGACACAAAAACGTGGGAAGATAGGGTCCAGGTTGAAATTAGATTCAACTTTAAATTAAGGATGAATTGAAACTGAAAGTGAAAGAATGAGACAAAGCAAAGAAAGAAAGCCAAAAAGAAGGAGCTGGAGTGGTGAAGCTAAAGCAGCAGAAACCGGTTGTAACTACCTCAGTGTCCCATTCCCCCGTGTAGAGACCCCCAACATCTCCCCCTGTTGTAGGCAATTTCACAGCCCGTCTAGCTTTTGGCTTGCCTCCCCAAAAATGTGATAGCCAGCATTCACATGTGCACGCACACACACATTTATCACACACCTCTTAATTACATCTGCCCATAGCCAGTGCAGAATGCTAAGTAGCTGTTGAGTATAAAGACCGGCGCCTCCGAAATTTCTCGACCTCTAGCTGGTCATTAAAATTCTGTCCTTTGATCTCCTCCTCTACGTCTCCTCCTCTGCCGTGTAGGAATCAGACGAACAACATAAAAGCCACCAGCTTGGCTTTAGCTTTCACTTCAAATAGGTCCACAGAGAATATAGCATTTATGAGGCATAACTACAATTGACAAAATGTCCAAAGTAAAAGCAGTTCATTAAAACAGATGTTGTGTTAAGGTATGCCTAATGAGAATGCAAATATTCAAATGCAATTAACAATAATCAATGCCCAATAAAAGCAGTTGTTTTACTATGAAAGAATAATGATGAACAGATTAGAACAATTTATTGGCTGAATACTGTATTTTACTTAAAAACACCGGCTAATTAAATCAATTAAGAAAGTCTCATTTTGTCGTAGTATCATTTAGTTTAGTGTGAAACCACTCAGTGAACCACATCTCTCGTCTTGCACAATAAACGTCACCAATACTAGCTATTATATCATATGTGTGACTCATGGCACAATTCAAACAGGATAACAAAAACTCGCCGTTGACTACCGTTCATGTGTTTTCTAAAATAAGGTCCCATAGTGGTCCACCGGAAGGGGCGGGACTTCCCCTCTCTACACGCACTTAGTTTCCATCGTAGATGTTTGTTTGCTGTCATCTGTGACTTCCATGCATGCTGAGGTTTTCCATGACCTCATCATGATACAATAGATGCACTTTTTAAAACTCTATTGGCACCAACAGGAGCTCCAAGCTGCTCTACACTGATAGTAAAAAGCCAACCTTACTTGGATGTGAAACTGGTCGGCTCCGTGGGTGAACAACCGCTCTCTGCTCTCTGCCAGCTTCCCTCTGCTCAGTATTCTGAGAGATATGACATTTAGTCTCAATCACTGGTAATGGGTACATTAACATAGCGTCACGGTCTCACTCACACACCAAACTAACGATACACACTTTTACTGTTGCCAGGAAACGGACTCTGGGGTTTACACCTGCCTGGCTTCCAGCTCCAGTGGAGAGACGAGCTGGAGCGGAGTGCTCACAGTCAAAGGTAAATTATCTCTGCGTGATATAAATACATGCAAATGACAACTCTATGAAACATAAAAACACAGATATATATATCTTAAACAAAAACTTTTATACAGCTGAAAACATGATTATCACTCTTCTATTTCTGCACTATTAATAATGTGGCTATAAGACTCTGTGTAACGCTTCACCGTCACAGCACTTTCTGGGGATGAATAAAGGTTAAAACATGCTGATGGCCTCAGTCAGGACATGATTGTGAAATATCATCGGCCGCTGCTGCAGCTCAAAGCACAGTGAGGCTACGCTCTATTTATTTTCTCCACAACCCATCAGGCATTACAATAGTTCAAGCTGTAGATATTTCATTAGTGGCATTACATAATAATAATAATAATAATTAACGAGAATAAAAATGTCAGATTTATGAGAAAAAACGTCGTAATATGACGAGAATAAAGTCAACATTATAAAGTAGTAATTGTACGTGTTATTTTAGAGGGGAAATAGTGTGAAAATGAGGAACGTGGAGCATCTTGTGAAGTTCTACTTTAGTTTAGGTTTCTCAAATAACCAAATATTTCATCTTTTGGCTCATCAGCACCACATTATCATCAGCATCAGGACCTGGAAAAGATTGAGAAAGAAACTGAGTTTATTCTGAAGAAAGAACCACACAGACCTGATGGAGAAACTGCCTCTTCAGAGGAGGAGGAAATTACTTTTTTTCTCATAAAGTTATGAATTTATTCTCGTAATATTACGACTTTTTTTGTCTTGAAATATTCTGACTTTATTCTCAAAATGTCAGATTTGTTTTTCCCCTCAATGTGGCCCTAATACTCCGTCGTAGTATAGCACCTTTCATACGAGAAATGCAGCAAAAGTGCTTTACAATATGAGAAAACAGACATAAAATGAACATAATAAACATAAAAATAGAAAGTAAATGGCGTAACGACTTAACAAGCTGCTCTGATGACACATAAGTTTATTGACTGTTAACGCCATAATGGTTAGTTAAGATCCAGTAGTAGTTGTGAAGTCTGTTAGAAGTGAGGACGTCGGCCCTCAGCGACCATCAGTGGGATTAGACAGAGAACATCATGACGTGGTTAATGTTTAATCAAATGAGCGCTCCCCTCCTCTTTCTCCTCCTTCTTCCTGCCTCCATCTTTGTTTCCTCCTCGTCTCCCTCACCATCCAGAGAGTGCAGACCAGTCAGTCGCTCAGGCCGCGGAGCCCTTCCAGTTGCCGGGTCCGCCGCACAAACCCATAGTCACAGACGTGTCCAAGAACAGCGTCTCTCTGACCTGGCAACCCAACGCGCACGAGGGAGGAGCCGCCGTCACCTCCTACATCATCGAGGCCTTCAGGTGAGTTTGGCAAAATCTAAGAAAGGACACACACACCTTCGTTTTTACCTGAACTCTATATCTTCACGGCCGTCGAGGATTTATTTATTAGGGAACCCGTCGCTGCTGTACCTGCAGGCTTTTTGCACACATCATTTTGTCACAAATCATTCTTTATTTAGCAGTCAAGGCTGTTCAAATCCAACACTTATAATAAGTGAAAGTATTGTCAGAATAGAAAAGTTTTTTCATTTGGAGACATTAAACAGCTTCACCGAATCCCAGACGGATGACATCCTTTCATGCAGCTCTTTAAAGAGAGTCGTGCTGCCACATTTATTAATTATTATAAGACCTTGAGAAGAAGATTAAAAAACTCAACAGAACAATTCAGTGGATAAAATATACGAGGAGAAACATTTCAGATTTTACAGACCAGTTTTATCCAGGTAAGAACATGCACACAGTTCATAGTATGTGAAAGGACTCTTCGTGGCTGATCTACACACAGCAGAAACTTTCAGCTACCGCCACCTGAGAGGAAGTCCACCTTGGATTAATTAGGGGGAAAGGTAGATTTAGCGGAGCAGGATGGGTGGCTCGACGGATGGAAGGAGGCGTCCAGATGAAGATTGGCAGCGTTATGGGGAAATATGTCCTTCCAGTTCGATAAAGAAGGGAACACCGGCAGAGCTTGATCAGATCCAGTCGTCCACCGTGGCCCACGGCAGCCGCGGAGCATTTCCAAGTAACGCACGCTGATTCTTTATAAAGCGGCTGAAGGGGACCGCTGGGATGTTTGCAATAACAGCTCCTCGCCTGAGGTGCTTTGGTTTGTTTGTAGGAGCACAGGGAAGAGCGAAGGGTTGGCGCGTGTGTGTGTGTGTGTGTGTGTGTGTGTGTGTGTGTGTGTGCATATGCAAGGTGTAATAGAGTTTATTTAATGTGCGGAGGCAGACATTCTCCTGGTGAGATTGAACTCATATTTCTCTTTTCTGGGGCCACAGCCTCGTGTGTGAGTCTGTGAACTCCCAACTCCTCCGCAAGTTACCTTGAATACTAGCACGCAGTGGCCTGCACACACACACACACACACACACACACACACACACAGATGAGTATTCATGAGTTGTTTTCCACTTTGGTCTAATTGTGCAGTTCAGCGCTGAAGCTGGTTCACCACAAACCCCCACGGTACCCTCTTGGGGAGAATCTAAAAGTGTCAAACAAATGGTTGAGGAGGCCTTTGTGACTGCTGCTCTGCCAAGGTGACAGTGAATTCACAGAGAAGAAGAAGAGTTGAAGGGATGAAGAGGGACGGGTTGAGGGGTTGAGGTGGGGTAATGCATCTGGGGGGGGGGAGTGCCACACGGCTAAGAACATGCCCTCATTTCCTGCTGGCAGCTGTGCCTTCTTGCAAGCCTCATTACATTATTCATCAGGACAGCAAATTGCATCACTTGGAGATCTTCTAGTGAGCACAAACCTCTCCCCGCTGAGTGACTTAGCTCACGTCTGCTATTGTTTACCAGATAAGAAATATTAGATGAAGCCAAAAATAGATCCTGCTGTTAGTTAAACTGTGTATCTACACATCAGATCAGCATCACAAAGCACTCCTGAATGCAGTATGAAACGTGTGCCATCTTTTGTGTACTGTCTTTCAGTGGTGGAATGTAACTAAGTACATGTACTCAAGTACTTTACTTAAAGCTGGGGTAGAAAAGGAAGGTAAAGGAAGGTACAATATCCCCACCGTTGCTCTCTTTCCACAGCGACAGAAAGAAGTGAATATGTTGAGATGGCAGGTTAATATCTGTGTCATCTTAGATTACAGATCGGTAAATATCGAAACTGAACAGGTTTTTTTCTCCTGTCCTTTCACAGCCAATCAGCAGGCAGCACGTGGCAGACCGTAGCAGACATGGTCAAGATGGAAACACACACAATCACCGGCCTCCTCCCCAACACCATCTACCTGTTCATCGTCCGAGCCGTCAACGCCTACGGCCTGAGTGACCCGAGCCCCATCTCTGAGCCCGTCAGGACACAAGGTCAGTGCTGCGCCTCCCTCGCACCAAATAAATCATGACTCCTATCTGGAGCCGTGAAAAACACCACAGTCACAGTGTGTGCCAATGCATTAGCGGCATTGCTCTAAGGGGAAGTGGATATGTGTGTTTCCTCTCAGATGTGAGTCCTACGGGTCAGGGAGTGGACCACAGGCAAGTGCAGAGGGAGCTGGGAGAGGTGGCCGTCCAGCTGCAGGAGCCGGTCACGCTGACTACAGCCTCCATCCGAGTGTCCTGGACTGTGAGTGGATCTCTTTTTTATGAAGCGTTAGAGAATGGAGAAATCTACTCTTTCACTTTATCTCCATCTCTCCTCTCTCTCCCCCTCAATTCATGAAGGTCGACCGTCAGTCTCAGTACGTCCAGGGCTACCGTCTCTTCTACCGACCCAGCGGGGGGACATGGCTCCTCCAGGACATCAACTCCCCCTCCGAACGCAGCACCGTCTTCGCCAACCTGCTCAAAGGAACCGAGTACGAGATAAAGATCCGTCCCTATTTCGATGAGTTCCAGGGAAAGGACAGCCGGATGTTGCTGGTTCGAACCCCAGACGAGGGTAATATATCTGGTGACTTCTGAAACACGTCTGTACCAGAGAGAGATTCAAAGAAAACCTCTTTTAATAAACTATATGCTAGGTTTTCTTTGACATTGCGGGGCCTTTAGAACGGCTGTTCATTAGCCTGTCTGACACCACATGGATCTCAGTACTGTTATCTCATTTTGGGGTTAATTTTATATCCTCCGCAATTTGGGTTCATTTCTATTGATCCCTATTTTCATTAAATTCAGCCTCCACATGCTGCGTTTTTTGCAGCCTGAGGTTTTCAGCGGGTTAGTTGATCCAAACTCTAGATTAAAAACAAGACTCTTTTTGCCATCAGCGTTTGTAGACTTTGGATCGACCTGCCTGAGTAGCTTAGTCTGGCAAAAGAAACATTAACTTTTTAAAGCACTCGATAAAACTAATCCCGCTCCTGCTGCAGCTCACTTTCATGTTTCTTGACTTGTGTTTTACCGATATGCCCTCGCTCTTATTGCCTTGAGCTTTTTTTCAGTTTCAAGGCTTTGTACTTGTTAATGATTCCTCCAGTCATTGTGCTTACTGTGAGTATGTTGATGAAATGACATGAATGCTGTTCCCCCTCCACCTCTCACAGTCCCCAGTGCCCCACCCAGAGCTGTTACAGTGGTAACAGTGAAGCTAAGCAACAGCTCCAGCATCAGCGTCTCCTGGGAGCCTCCGCCCAGCGAGATGCAGAACGGCATCATCCAGGAGTACAGGGTAAACACGCCTCGGCCGAGTCCAGTCACACGTGTGACACGCGAGAGGTGTCAGTGGGTTTTATCACACAACAACACGTAGGAATCGCCTGAACAATGACTGCAAAGCTGCTAGAAAACACCAGCACACTGAATAATAAAATGTCCCCAATACATGAATCACAAATGAGGAAGCTGAGGGTTACTGGAGGACAGATGACGCTGTTCATTCAGGTTACATGCAGAGATAAAACCTTGTTAAAGGGAAAGAAAAACCCTACGGCTGTGTTTTTAAGACTTCAAACGTAGAGTAGAGCACACTGGTTAGAGGTCAACTTCAATGACTACTGTACATTTAACACAGGGAATATCTGACTGATCAAAATGATGAAATACTGCAGCCTATAGTCAGCTATTTCATCAGTGAATGAAAATGCAAATCCACTCTCAGCTGATACATTATTTTTAAAAGTGACCGAAATGAGCCGCATACCAAATTCAATGCCACCTCTGTGTATCCCGACAGGTTTGGTGTGTGGGTAGCGGTGGCGACAACCAAACACGCTACTACATCAACAGGACGGTGGACGGAAACACATTGTCCACAGCGTTGAAAGGCCTGATGCCCGGCGTGCTCTACCAGGTGGAGGTGGCGGCGGTGACCAGCGCCGGCGTCGGCACCCGCAGTCAGCCGGTGTCTGTCCTCATCAGTGAGTCCACAAATAACAAACACAGCTGAGGAAATAAGAGTTGGAAAAGATGCAGATGCACTACTATAAAATAATAACAATAATAATAATAATGTTTTTATAAATGTTGATATATGTTTTTATATAAACCAAATGTATGAAACAACATTTCCTCTCCCAGTATCTTACTTTGCCATCCTCCCTCCCGTTTACTTCCCCCAGAGCTGCCAGCTGAACAGCCCTCCGTGCCAGGCGGCGGCGGCGGCACCAGCGACGGCGGCGAGGAGAGCAGCGTGAGTCTGGCCGAGCAGATCACCGACGTGGTCAAGCAGCCGGCGTTCATCGCAGGTATCGGCGGAGCCTGCTGGGTCATCCTCATGGGCTTCAGCGTCTGGATCTACTGCCGGCGCAAGAAGAGGAAGGAGCTGAGCCACTACACCGCCTCCTTCGCCTACACACCAGCAGGTCAGGACGGACGACAACATTGTTACTGACTCTGTATCTCATGTTTGGTATTACCTAAGGTGGCATTCAGATTGTAGCTCGAGGTATTTCATATCTGTACATTTGGGGGCAAGTATGATGTATTTAACAAAAAAATTGAAATATGACCATTGAAAATAGTTGCAATGTACATTTGCACATTTCTGTGGAAACAGCTGATCTCGGATCATTTAAGCATCGTCTTGACTGAACAAAAAGACGAAACCCCTCTCATCACTCTCTTTCTCTCCGTCTGCTGCAGTTGGTTTCCCTCATGGAGAGGCAGCAGGACTCAATGGAAGGTAATTCAGTTATATCCTACGCTACATTTATATCCTGCTATGTGTCCGTGTCCTCTTTAAATTCTCAGTAATCAATTACGACGGAGTATTAGGGCCACATTGTGGGAAAAAGAAATCTGAGATTACGAGAATAAAGTCAAAACTTTACGAGAAAAAAAGTTGTAATATTCCGAGAAAGAAAAGTCGTAATATAACGAGATTAAATTCATAACTTTACGAGGAAAAAAAAGTAATTTCCTCCACCTCTAAAGAGTCAGTTTCCTCATCAGGTCTGTAAGGTTCTTTCTTCGGAATAAACGCAGTTTCTTGCACAAGGTCCAGGTCCTGATACTGATGATAATGTGCTGCTGATGTGCCAAAAGATTAAGTATTTGATTATTTGTGAAACCTAAACTAAAGTAGAACTTCACAAGATGTTCCACGTTCCTCATTTTCACACTATTTACCCTCTAAAATAACACGTACAATTACTACTTTATAATATTATGACTTTATTCTCATAATATTACGACTTTATTCTTGAAATCTCAGATATATTTATTTTCCTCAGTGTGGCCCTGATACTCTGTCGTAATCAATAGAGTGGACTGAGTGTTGTAAATGTTTCTCACCGTCTATCCAGCTTTTTATTTGCTGTATTTCCATCTGGACAGTCGTTGCCGTTGTACCGCGTCCCACCATGTCCTAAAAATGAATGCCATAATGTCTCTGTAGGCCGGGCGTGTTGGGAGGAAACATGGGCAACTACCCGTGGCTGGCGGACTCTTGGCCCACCACCAACCTGGTCCACAGCGGTAAAGAGCCGGTCAGCTGCTGCACCACCAACCACGACACAGCTGAGAGATACTACAACGGTAGGATGCTGCTTAGACTGAATGGAGTGGTAGATAAAGAGTATTCTTGTGCTTATGTGAAAGCTGTTGTGGCAGATTGAAGCATCATTGAGTACAGTGATAAGAGGAGACATTCAGTGTGACAGAACATAGAACCTCCATCCCTGTGTAGAAGCCGGTATCTCCAACTACCTGAATCAGACGGAGAAGTACAGCATGGGCGGCTCCACCGAAGGTCCCATCTACAGCACCATCGACGCCGCCAACGAAGACCTGCACGGCTTCACCTACGCCCAGCACACCTCCACCGCTCCCTACGCCTCCTCCTCCATCATGCCTTTCACCAACCAGACGCAGGCGCCGCCGGCCCACAGCGGCGGCGAGCAGCAGGAGGACGGACACTGGATCCCCCAGCCGGGGCCCTCCGGAGCTCAGTACGCCCAGCCGGAACGCTGCAACGGTGAGGAGGCCGCCAGGGACTCGACCCTTTCTGTCTGTGTTTAGTTCCCAGCATGCAGTGCAGCTCTACTGACAAATCACTGCTTCTCACTCCACATGAACGTGACTTAGCGTCAATGATGTGTGAATGATGCTCACGATCAATCAGCTCAATGATGCTCAGTATGTTCTTCCAGTGACTCACAGTGTTTCTCCGTCTGTTTTCTATGTCTAGGGAGTAAACCCAAGCAGAAGGCGATGGGTAAAGCGGTCAAGACCCCGTCTCTGACCTGGATGGAGGCATTGCCCCCGCCTCCCCCCATTGGAGAACTGGAACAGAGTGAGCCGGACGACCAGCCCGCAGAGCACGAGGACATGGACATCGGGTGAGTCAGACTCCCTCTCTTTCTCACACACACACACCTCTATAAATTAGTATTACAGTGCTTCACCATCCTTCAGACTTACCGTCACCTCTAACGGCCACATTAAGGATCGAACCCGACGTGGCTCTTACGCCTCTGGCTTTAACAACTCAATTACTTTGGCGTTGGTCAATTGCTTTAGTGATTAAGCTGTTTTCACCACCCTTAAAACACAATTTGCTGTGTTCCTCCACCAGTCGCTCTCTGCAGCCTCAGAGCAAACTATCATTCAGCATCACGCTCGCGGCAGCGATCCCACCCACGCGGAAGCTTAGCCTCCTGCAGTTTTTGCCAACGGCAAGGCCCTGTAACTTGCCTGAAAGAACAGCATTAATGTTTAAGTAGCCTCGTAGCGAGCTGGAGTTGAAGGCACCCAGTGAGACAACAATGTCTTTTTAGAACAAGCTGCGTCTCTTACACCGTATCATCTCCTCTTTGTCGTGTAGCTCGGATGAGGAGTGGTGTCCTCCCCTCCCAGAGAGGACCTACCTGATGGAGGGCTGCGAGGATGGACCCCCTCCCCCGCAGAGGAAAAACGCCTCATCTCCAGCCACCTCCTACAGTCACCAGTCGACCGCCACGCTCACGCCGTCGCCTCACGAGGAGACCCGAGCACCCCACGACCTCCCTCGCCTCAACCAACTAGAAGGCCAGCAGCTGTCACGGTATGTGAACTGGGAGCAGAGGGACACAGTTTTTTTTTTTATATATTCAGGATAAACTCCATCATTGTCTACAACAATGCACATTAACCATTGTTAGTCAAAAGACTAATCCTCTGGCCAGATGTGAAATTGCCCATTTAAATAACAATGATGTGGATGAACTAATGACAGGAGAAGACGGCCCAACATAAAATAATATAGTGTGATTGTGAGCCTCACTCTGTTCTGACACGTTGCCCTCCCATCCCCGTAGCAGAAGGTTACCCTGCGGTCCAGTGCCAGTTCCCCAGGCGCCGAGCCCGCTGCTCACCCAGTCCAACCCCAACCTCTCTGGCCAACAGCATCACGGCTCATCAGAGGTTGGCACGCTGCAGTGCCAAAGTCCTGCCCATCGCTGCCTCCACAGCCAGGGGCCAGCTCCGAATGAAGACAACGTCAGCGCGACTACACCCGGTAAACAAGCCTGCACATAACACACACACACACACACACACACACACACAAGATCATGAAAGTAGTGTATGCGTTCACCCTAGAGCTGTGTTGACTCATGCATTGAATACATCGATGTCCGTAAACACTCTGATTGTTTTCCCCTCTTCCTCATCCAGTGCACAGTCGCTCGTCCCCAGCAGACACGTGCACTCCTCCCAACCAAAAATCACGACTGAAAAAAAAGGTGTCTAAGAGTTCAGCTTACAGAAGAGATGTACAAGCAGGTGAGTGGATTCTGATACGTTCACTTCGGGGAGAGAGGGGAACAATAACAGCTCCGTCTCTGTTCAGTGTTATTGAACATACCGGGAAGAGTTCACATATAAAAGTATGAATGAATATGCAGCTCGATCCCTGAACACCGAGCTCTGATTGGTCAGTAGACGGTGCTTTTACACGAGCTGATCTCTTATCTGGAACATAACCGGCTCCGGAGCAGGTTAGCTGTTCAGCATCAGTTACCATGGCGATCTATCGTAACCATGAAGCTACCTCGCTAACCCCTAATCCTGCTTCGTATTACAGGCCTCAGGCCTCAGGTAACCATCTCACAAACACTTTGGAAATGATAATTATCTAAAGTTGCAATTAAACGGCCCATGGCTGTGAATCACATCAGAAGCCTCATTTTAAAAAGCAGAAAGTCAGTGTTGATTTAAATGTAGCCTTGTTTTCTAAAAGAGAACAGTCTCTCGGGTTCTCTCAATTATGTGCGGGAAAACAGACAACAAAAACAAAATGCTCTGATTCTGTTTAAAGCAATCTAAATCTATTATTATGTAACAGAGACCTGACACTAAAATTAGCTTCAATGCATCGACCGAGAAAGGCGGCAACGATTATCATCCTTATATTCTAAAGTCAGACATTCTTCATGCATGTTTTTCTCTCTGTTTAGACCTGCCCCCCCCTCCGGAGCCACCCCCAGGGGACGCCAGGTTGCAGGGCCCCCAGGGAGGGCCCACGGAGGCCAGCAACGTGCTGAACGGCGCTCTGTCCTCCCTGGAGAGGAGCGAATACAGCAGCAGCAGCAGCCACCAACGGAAAGGCTCGGGACAGAGACACCCCGACAGTAAGATAAAAGATGTCTAGAGGGTAGTATTACAGTCCTGATTTAGTTTAACGGTAGCAGAACAGAGAGTGCATGTTCCTCCTGGAATCAAATGGAAAGACAACACTTGAGAGTAAAATGTGTACGGTGTTGATGAGACGGAGCCTTTTCCACATTAATGCTGTATCATACCCTGCTACTGCACTGCAGTATGGTCTCCTCCAGCGTTACACAGTACAGTCAAATGAGACTTGTGTCCTTGACCGGTTGCCCGATCATTCCTTTTGAATGCCACGTATATATATATATATATATATATATATATATATATATATATATAAACAGTATAAGATGCAGCTGTACTCATAAGTTCAGGGTGATAAATGAAAGCACACGGTTTGGTCTAGACGATCCTGCAACGTGACGCCTCCCTGGACCAGAAAATCTTTATAAGAAGAGATTCTAAATTGTGGCCTTGGGTTTTTTATTCACCTCCTTCCATAGACAACAGTTAAAGCTAATAACCATAAACCAACGCCAGCATTAAATATTAAATATGGACAATGTTAGGAAGCTTAGAGAGTAGGAGGCAGACTCAGGAAACTTTGTCCAGTTATGAAAAATAAAAAAGGTGTTTTATTCACCAAAAAAATATATATACAAACAAATATCTGAATAAAGTAACTGATATTAACCAAACCTTCTCTGGAAGGGAGACGACTAATGAAGGAGGTAATTCTCACTAACTTAGTACCAAAATACTTTTACTACTGATGATAATGTGGTGCTGATGAGGCAAAAGATGAAGTATTTGGTTATTTGTGAAACCTAAACTAAAGTAGAACTTCACAAGATGCTCCACGTTCCTCATTTTCACACTATTTACCCTCTAAAATAACACGTACAATTACTACTTTATAATATTATGACTTTATTCTCATAATAATACAACTCACTGATGATGTCACTCAGTGCATAGAGGCAGGAGGCTCCTTTTGTCTGTGGAGCACATGGTGGGTTGGACAGAAAGAAAAACAATGAACTTATAAAATGCAGAACTTAACCAATAAATAATAACTAGACTTAACAACACTGGTCCGTGTTTTAATTTAACCAAACCCGGGATAGGATGCGTCTGAAAGCTACAGATGAAGGAAGTCTGGCTAAATAAAGACTAAACAAGGTTGAATTAGTATGAAATGTTGAAAATAGGGACAAATGGTGTTTTCTCATTCACTTTGTCACAGACAAGTAGAAGGAATTTATAGGGCTGTTTTTCAGCTTTAATCTGTCATTCCTCCACTGGAGAAGATCTATACTGACCTACTGCCTTTTAAACAGCAGACTAAACACTCTCCAGGTTAACCCCGTGTTGTTTCTGTCATCATTGCCTCCTCAGATGAGGAGATGATGGCGTACAGCGGTAAGGCCGGTTACCTTTCCAGGAGTCAGATGTCCAGTAACTGCTCGACCACAGGAAGCTCCTCGTCCAGAGGCTCCACGGGCTCCCGAGGGCTCAACTCGGCCAGGAAACACAACGAGGTACAACACTGTACAGCGCCGCTAATGCTTTTATAATTTCACTGCGGTTTTTTATGCAAGAAAGAAAATGTTCTCGTTTTCACCTCAAGTGGTTTTTAATAATTGATGCTTTTAGATATTTATGAGCAGAGGAACAAAGAGTGTTCCTGCCATGGAGAGGTCCATGTGCTTTAGTTTTATCTACATATACTTGAGCTCCGTAAAACACACAACCTTAATCATGCAGGAGAGGAGCATGAAAAGAGCTTCTACATCCCCACACACACACACACACACTAACATCTACCATTATATTTACTCAGGATAGGCTTTACAGTAAGAAGCAATGTTAAGCGTGCACGCCCACTGCTCTCTCTGGAGTGCAC
Organism: Sebastes fasciatus; assembly: GCF_043250625.1. Lineage (NCBI taxonomy): Eukaryota > Metazoa > Chordata > Actinopteri > Perciformes > Sebastidae > Sebastes > Sebastes fasciatus. The sequence goes on along the minus strand of NC_133810.1, from coordinate 31,183,885 downwards.
TTCACTGTGGGAGCGCTCCTTTAAATGCACCCTCCGCAGGCTCTCTCGCATCGAGCCGCTGTCTTTTATGGCAGAACAAGCTGTGGCAGCCGCGTGGAAAGCTCTGCGGGTATTTGGTGCTGGTGAAGCAACACTAACAGTGTTTGACATGTCCCTCAACATGCCTGTAGGTAGACGGCGAGGTAGCGGCTGATAGAAAGGTGTGGAACACTTCATTTTAAAGTTCATGGTAATTATAGGTGATAATTAGCAAGTAACCTATTTGAAATTTCTTTAGAAGTACTGCCAAATTACACCAATATTTACCTCGAAATTGATCAAAAATTACTTTATTATAAACATGATTTAATAATTATATGCTAAAATAGCATCTAATGGTTAAAATAGGGTCATTTTTGTCCAATAAATAAATAAAAAAATCTGTCTGGAGCCGCAAAACGTAATTAAGCCTCATAATGAAGGTAACACCGCCTATTAAGTCTGAAGCAAAGAGGACCAGGGTGCTAACGAGAGGCGGGACGTTGAAGAATCGTCTTGAGGAGATTTGTCTGGAAGCTCTTCTCAGCAGGAACTTCCAGTGTGTTTGTTCTGGAAATGTCTTTCAATCAATTTTTTTGTTGTTTGCAAATATTTCGCCGCAGAAAGCAAACAAATCGTTC